>NC_064438.1:42969834-43272864 GCF_023343835.1 Lagopus muta
AATGCAACACGCGCAGTATTAAACATTCTTTTCTAGTTAGTTAATAATCAGAGCTCTGAACACTTTTTCACAACTTGCAACTTGAAAACGGTTTTCCAGAACAAATACAGCTCTTCCTTTGACTACAGTGAAATAATAGTTTGAGTATAGTCCTCTCAAGGGACAAAAGACAAACTATTCCTCAGTTTAATGCACTCACTTCACTTTTTTTTTGCAAGGTTTGCCACTCAGTAACAAAATTAAACTGTCCAAGTACTTAGACTTTCTGAATCCTAAATTTGTGTCCATACAACTTGAAAATGAGATAAATTGGAAAAAAAAATTAAAAAGTAAATTAGTGTTAAGCCACACATTACATAATCTGAGGACTACTATTCAAGTACGATCTGTTAAAACAAATATATTAAAAGATGGTACAGCACTAATAAACCAGTAAATTCACTACCTAAATTCACACACTACAAATTACACCAAGATAAATTTTATCAGTGTGTAAATAGGTCAAGATTCCACTCATAACTCCTGCAACTAATTATTCTGAGGCTGTACAGCAAAACTTCATAGCCCATATACAGTAATCTGATGCTCATGCCTCCACTTTCCTATCTGATGTAAATTTCAGTGCTTAAATAGTCATACTTTCTTGTTTAACACTTTCAATTCACACTTTAAAGGGTGTGTTGTGCATTAAAAATATGAGTTCTTAGATAATGTACTTAGTATTCCACAGTATCAAGGATTAATACTGGTTTTGCAGATTGAAGCAAATGCTCAGCAATCTTCCTGAAAACTTCATACTAAGAAAATAGTCAGAAATGAACCCTGTATCTGCTTGGCAAATCCTACTATTTAAAAGTAAAACAACATTTTTTGAACGCAAGCTCTGGAAAGTAATTTATATCCCTACTTTCCATTCCCTTTTATTGCAACATATTTTCCTGCCAAAATAATCCATGCAAGAATGCATGACCAAAAGAATCTGTTCTGAGTTCAGTAGCGTGCTGTCAACTCCCTCAGTCTGATATATGACTCTTAATTGAGGGAGTTACCAGCCTTTTTTAAAAAACAACAACAACAACAGATTTTAGGAGTAGTTCCAGTGAAAGAGATAATAAATTGCTGAAAAGAAAAAACAACCAACCACGCATCTCTGACGCCTTGTAAATAGATAAATAAAAGCCAATGGTCATAATTCCGAAACACAAAGCCTTTGCATTTTGCAAATCAAACATAGTTAAATTCTTTACCTTCTGTTGACTAAGCAGTGACATCTGAGGGTGCATGAACTGACAAACTCCATTCAGTCACAATGATTGAATTCTAAATATATGACACCTGATGTGTTCTAAGTAAATGCTAAAGCTATGAGAGTACTCAGATTTTCCTTTTTCTAGAAAGAGCAAGGAAAAGAAAGCCATAGCACTCCACAGAATTGCACTTTTCGACAGCGATTGTACAGATTAAGAATATTTGGACAACGCAAAAAGCATACTGGGACAGAAAACATAAACAGTAAACAAACACAGATGAATGGATTCCCTGTTTTTTCATTTATTCTCTAAATGAGGGAAAAAAATATTTCTGAGAACAACTGACTGTATGGAGTATTTCCTACTGATAAATTCTACACCTACGTGTGTTAATTCTGTTATTCTGTTTGCAGAATAATCACCATATGCATGGGAGAAGAGTTCGATTTCAGTTGAAAAAGTATATTTTAAAATACGTAGCAAAAAACTGGGGGGTGAAGGGGAAGATGTTATACAGCTCAGCTAGTGTATACCATAGTTCTCCATAAGGCCAGACATTGATCTAAATGACTATATGCTTGCTCAAAGACACCATCTGCAAACAGGTTTGTGATTTGTGAACAAACACTAGAAACAGTCACCAGCACACATATCACATTTGTGCTTCAGGTTCTTTTTGCAGCACTGATCCACCAGAAATAAATGCACAAAAATAACATTCTCTTTCATGTCCTAATCTATTAGGATTTAAAATCTCATGTCTCTCAGCAATTCTTAGCCATGTTGCTTAGGCAGAAAGTGTGTGGTGGTATTTGTTTTTCTTTTCTTTTAAATGATATTTTCAGCATTGTTGAATTTAAAAATTTAATCACTGCTGTGACTTTGTTCATCTTCCTAAGCTTCTGTTCACTGCCACTTCTCACACGTTATTACCTTAGGCATTCTCTTGTTCCGTAAGGTATGTTTTGCACCAGTTTTGGATCAATCCAATTCATCCTCAAGACCAGACTGTTTAGAAACAAGGGGCGCACACAGAACAGCTGTTCAGCTGCTGTTGTGACCAAGCTGCTTGCCCCAAATGGTTAAGGATTCACCATGAAGGTCATCTAGCACCAGAGACAAAGCCACACCTTAACTCGACAGTTCACTCACCTCCCGCAACTCAAGCCTCTGAGCCACTGCTTCCAGACTTTCCTGGCCTGTGCTTTCCACAGATAGTGTGAACTCCACAAATTCATTATTGAGTAGCTGGATCCGAGCCACCAAGCAACTCTTGCTGGATACTGTATAGCGTCGAGTTCGTTTCAATTTTAACCCAAAAGGTAGAGGCATCTTCTTTCCCACACCGATGGTTGGAGATTAAAAGCTACTACCACCAGGGACTCGAGAGAGGAAAAGCAGCAGTTTCCTCTCAAACAGTAAGGAGCTGTAAAGTCTCCAACAATCAACCACCAGCAGCAGTATCCATTAAAGGTAAGCAATTTTTTCACCAACACACAAGTAGGGGGGCATCCACTGGAATCCTAGCAAGAAGCAAAAGAGAAAGAAAAATATATATGAAGCAGAAACAATTTTCAGAGCTGTTATACATTCAAATACTCAAAGATGCACAGGAGTTTCTGGTTTTTCCACATACAACACTTGTCTTTGAGTGTTTTTGTGTGTGTGTGCGTTTTTTACTTGTAAATAAATAATGAGTCTTGATTAAACATGGCTGAAATGCCTTAAAATAAAAAGCATTTCTTAACTGAATTGGTATTTAAGTAAAAGACCTCTAGAAAGTTCTTCAGTACTTGTAATGCTGACGAAAGCCTTTTCTTTAAGAGCAAAACCAGCAGTTAGGCATTATTTCAGAGCAGCGTGGAGCCTCAGCTGCTATCTGTTGGATTAAACACAAAACCAAGCCCCAAAGAAAGGCAGGAAGCGAGGCACTACACCTCACACCTCAGCCATTTCCTACCAGACAATTAAAATCCAATTCTTCTAATTTTCCCTGAATTGCAACTCGCAGAGCCATTATGTCTTATGTTAAAGTGCGGTACACTGTTTGAGGTTATGGTTTCCCTCACACCGCAGTATGCTAATTCTGACAACTATTTATTTTCCAGTTTTTCACTGGGGGGGGGGAAGAAAAAAAAAAAAAGTACATTTTTTCTAAACGTAAAGGCAGCCGGCTGTTCACCCCCCCGCCTTTCGCAAACACCTTCACACCTGCTCTCCTGTCGGCTCCGCCGGGCACTTACTTCACCCTTCCCCTCTTCCAAGCTGTCTCACCTCTCGTGCCCCAGCCTAACTGGTCTGGATTTTCAGCAGCACACAGAAAACAAACGCGCTGCATGAAAGCAGGTAGTGCTGCAGCAGCGCGAGCGCTCAAAGCACCACCACCCAAATGAAAGCGCTTCAGCCAGGCGGCGGTCGGCTTCAGGAGGGCCGCCCAAACACCATGACTCGAGCCGATGCCCACCCGGTTCCCGGTCCGGGCAGCTCCCACGGGCGGCAGCGGGATGGGCCGGGCCCGGGCGGCGGCCCCGAGCACACGGCGCGGCCGCATTGTTCGAGCTCCGCTGGGTTGAGGTGCCGCGGGACCTCTAGCGGCAGCACCGTGCTTCTCGAAATAAAGAGGTGTAATCACACACACACATACAAACAAACAAACAACAAATCACAGGAATAATGCGTTTTAAAACAGACAATTTGATTCCCGAGGGCTCTTCTCAGGTAAGAATAGCCACAAGATTTAATACATCCATTTATTTGGGAAAGGGGAATCAGAAGCAACCTCCCTGCTGCACCTGTTTGTACAAAAGGTTTAAACAACGGGATAACACCACACTGCTGTATGTTTACACACACACACATAGAAATGCAACGTTACTCAGTGCAACCACACTGGGTTGCAGTGCCCTGCTAGGCCCCGTGCTCTGCTCTTTCAGGCACCCGTGGAGAAGCGGAGGCAGAAGGGCTGCAGGCCCGAGGAGCAGCTTGGCATTTTTCCTCAATGACATCTTTGCAACTTAGAGAACGATCAGAAGCACATTTCATGGCCATGCCTCTAATAAGCTGGATGCCATTCTAGCATTGTACACAGTCCTCATCCTCCACAGATATCATCTAAAAACTTAAGATTCATTACTACTGGTTTAACGCTCCCTCCCCACTCCCCTCTCCCCCCTCCCCCCTCCCTCAATAAATAAATAAAAATAAATAAAATTAAATAAAATAAAATAAATTAGAAACACTGACTCAATTACTCTTGGGTGTGGCCACAATAAGTAGCAACTGACAGCAACAGGTTTCCCTGAAAATTCTAGAGACAGGCTGAGCCTCCTCACTTGATTACTTGCTCTGCACACTGATCCTCCAAATCCAGCCCTGAAGCACACAGGGAACACTCTGTGGACAGAAGCTTTTAGTTTCCTGCCCACTGCCAGCAGAATCTCGCACTGGTTTTATTCCTGGCAGTGAAACTTTTGGCTGACTGACCTTAGCTCACTTCTATGACACATTCTGTGCACAGTTATGCATTCTTTTCTTTGGTGCTACAGCAAAGTGAGAAACCAGTTATTGACTTTTTTGAAGGCTGCAATCACAAGTGCAGTGCTGTTCTAATCTTAGTTTTACGGTCTGAACATAAAAGACTGAAACTGTTATGACCCCATCAGACCCTTAGAAAAGTATCCCAAGAAGAAACATCAGGAAGCAGCAGTAGGTGAAATTCACAAGGCACCTAATGCTGACTTTAGGCAGTCTCCAATCTCAGTAATTTCTCTATGTGCGCAGTAGCAACGCAGGCATGGGGAGGAAGCTTAGGTCAGAATTTTCAGAACATTCCAGGAGCAATCAGCAATGCCAGGTGTATTTGCCTTCTGTATAATTTTAAGTTGGGATACGTCTGCACTGTTACAAAGCTACAGCCAGAAGCTGCAAACCCAGGTGCAAAACCTCTCTCAAAAACAACAACCCTTTAATTTGGCAAGCCTGGGATTTTCACACAAGAAGTAAAAATGTCATTCGTGGCCAAACTTGGTACACTTATATTTCAACACGTAGTTGCTTTTAAAATTACAGCATCATGCTTGTGACTGAAACACAATTACCAAGCACTGCGATATCTTTTCCCCTTACTTACCCCTCCTGCTTCCCACTTTCCCCTCAGTAATAAGCATTTTACTCTACAAAGATTTTCAAACAGTCTGTGTCAATGATAGCACGTGAAATAAAAGTGCAACATCTTATAGAAGAATAAAGTTCCTATAATTTTAAATGCTCAAAGCTTTTTTTTTTTTTTTTTTTTTTTTTTTTGAGAGAGAGAGAGAGAGAGAGAGAGATGTAGGGAGCCAGAAAAAAAATAAATCAATCAGAGTACTCTACCCTCCCCTTGTTTTTACCAGTTAATCTTTGACTTGGCTCCTGGACTAACAGAGCCACAGTAAGTGCACATTTCAAACTTCTCCTTTCTCCAAAGCACAGAGCTCTACACTCTTCAAAAAGTAAATGCTGGGAACTCCTCTCACAGCACACAGCCACGCTTACCCACTAAGTTTGCCTGCCGTTTTCCCATTACCTTTTGCTGTGATCTGAAGACACCGAGCCTCCTTTCACATATGTGCAGCTGAAGAAAAACCACAGTGCTCCGAGATGTCTTCTGGCGGAGCCATCTCATCTGTACTCCTGTACTGCCTTACTGTGCTCCTCCCGCACTGCACAGCTGCTATCTCGACTAACCCACCTTCTTCTCAGATCACTCATAGTGAAAACATTCCTCACTTCCTGTCTCAAAAAACTTGCTCTGGGTATCATTCCACTGGGTGAAGAGCTGGGGGTGGAAGGAAATATTGCAACAAAATAAACCAGTGCCAGCCAGCTCTGCAGGCAGCCTTTCCACGCCACGCTGTGCTGCACGAGCACAAAATCGCCTTCTCTGGAATATTTTCAAGTTGTCCGTCTCTGTGCGCCCGTGTGTGTGTGCATTTAATTTCTTTTCCTGGAGGCGTTCCCCTCGCTCTACCCATGCGGAAGGATACACCGAAAGAATTAAAGCAAAGGCCCGTATGCTTGCAGCCCATTACCTCACAGAGTTGGAATGCCTGGCAGGGAGAATGTCAGCAATGAACAGCTGCTTCACTGGCTGCGGGCTGCTACAGAAATAGGGGCTACAACAAATAGCAGGCAATCCTTGCTTTTTTAATCATATGATCATTTATTTTAAGCTTTTCCAATTAAGGTAAATCTCTTACCAAAAAATAATTATCTGTTGGCCGTATTATTTTTATTAGTATTATTTTTACACTGTTTGGAAGCATATTCAGGGTTTAATTCATATGTGCCACACTAAGTAACCTATGCACATACATTCATGCCTGCAGCTGAAAGAAGTCCTTGCAAAGCTTCAGCTGTTGGTAATATAAACAGCAAGAAAATGCAGGCTTAAAGGCTGATCCTTCAGCTCTTCCTCTCACATCAAAACTCACAAAGGCTCCAATAGAAAGTATGTCTTTAATAACAACCATCTTATCGAGCATAAAAGTAATATTTCTAGTGTTTAATGAATTCAATCCTGACATAGGGGGTACTATCCCCTTCCCACAAATACTCAAAAATATACTCAAAAAATGTACAAAAAATAAACAATTGTTGTATGCTACATAGAATGTCATTCTCCACATTACATGAGCCAGGTAAAAGTATATACAAACTTGAAACAGGTGAGGGATGAGGAAGAAGATAAAGCAAACATGCTACTGTCTGGGCAAGTCTAACTTGCAGACCTGCTATGCAAACAGAATGCTACTGAGGACACTAATCGCAGCTGAAATGTGTAGGTAGTTTTGTACTATGATGAGTTCTTCTGAGTTATTTCTCTCAGACACAACAGGTTTCCTCCAATCAGGGGAATTACCCCTTGTTTTCTCTCACATATGAGCCATAGTTACAATGAGGAGTCCATAGGCCAAGAAAAGAATTCATTCAGAGGAGTCTTATATTGAATAAACTAAACAACTTTGAACTAAACTAAATGAATATCCTTTTCTAGTAGTACGTTAGAGGCCAGAACTATGGTTACTTGCCTGAGAAAACTGAACAGTATAATGCATGACAAATCCAAACTGTGAAGATTCAGAGTAATGAAAGCAACAACTCCTATTTCTAAACAATTCATACTGGAAACAAAGTCTCAATACTCCTATCTGCTTCATTTCCTATTCTAAGTTTTGATCACACCATTTTCCTGCCTGATTCCCTGCCTTGAAGTTGTGTTATTAGAATTTTTAAATACAGATAGATACATCGCTCATAGGCTTCTCCACAGCTTACACTTTCTCCTTTGAAGCTCATCAAACCTTTATTCCTAAACTCCATGTTTTTCTTCTGCTTTATATAAACACTAGCTTGTATCCTAACTCTGTGTTTATCTGTACTTTCTCCATTTTACCCTTTATATCTCATATTTTCTCCCATCAGATCTCATTATCTGCTTTACCTATCATCTCTGACAAACAGGACAAAGTGACAATGGAGTCCATGAGACCACAACGATCTCTGATACAGCCACATTAATAAGACATAGCCCAATTGCCTCAGAGCACTACATTGTGCTACTGCTGCTCCCTTTCAACTCCCAATCCGTATTTTCATGGCATGCATAGTGAGAAATACCCACATCCCTTTCAGAAATGCCCACTCCCCTGTCAGAAAAGTATACATATGCTTTCCTCAGCCTAATGGAGAGTTACCCACTTGTGATAAAATACATCACAGTCCCCTAACTAACAGTTAAAGGGCTATTCCCAGGATGCTGAGACAGTGAAGAATTCATGTAGAAAAAAAATCTTAATTTACTCACTAGGCATGCAAAATAGTGACTCAATGAACTGAAAAGACAGAGTACTTCTGATTCTATGTGTGATTGTTAAAGCTATTCCCTAAACAAATTCACTTTATTACTCCCTGTGGCCGAGACGTCACTGTTTTGTCACTTTTCCTTTCCTCATCTGTGAAAAACCAGGAGATAACTGGGTATCCATACATTGTGACATGCTTCTCAAAGGTAAAAAGAAATGAATAGAATGGAAGCTGCTAGAAAAATAAGCACACACTACATCTATTACATGCTTGATACCTGAAATTACACAGTTACAAGATTTATTTTGACTTACAAGGCAGTGTAAAATGTTAAACTATGTTCTAGTAAATAAGTAATTGATTGTATAGGGTTTTACTGTATTAAACTGGCCACTTTTCCAAGACAGGCAGTACTGAACTAGAAGCAGGGAGCTTCTGCCATAACTCATAAAAGATACTTTTTTGGAACAAACTATTTTTTATGAAAAGTAAATTAATTAGTTGATGACATAAATTTAATTCCTATTAGTGTCCTTCAATATATTTTTTGTTCCAGCAATGAAATAATGTAACTTATTTGAAATCTAAATGGAGCTATATATGTCTGTCAAAAGTAAAAAAAGGAACATTGCAATTAAACCAATCTGTTACTCACTGTATCTCACTGTAACACTAGCACACTTTAAAGTATGGTCAGGTGAACAGCTCAGACCATTAGCATTAATTAGCGTAGGCCACCTCTGTATTATGTTTGGTTTATATTAGGAGCTGTGATGCAGAAAGAGATTAAAACAGCTGTTGCCATTGGGTAAACTTCAAGCATTATTACTGTTGAAAGACACTTTATATGCTGATATTTCTGTTCTTCACTGCCCACTGAACTGTCACTACTGAAGTGATGTGGGACGTTGGTGCAGGAGACAAATAGCACGACTTGTTTTCTGTTCGTCTGCCTTCTGTCTCCTCTGTGTAGTTCCTGCTCCCCCAGAAAACGATCCCTCATAGCAGTAACACTGGCAGATGTCAGGAAGACGTACGTGTATTTGTTAACTCGGGCTCAGACCCAGAGAGCCGCCGCGCGGGGTCCCAGCAGGCCACCCCCCGCAGGCTGCGGAGCCCGGAGCGCGCAGGACGAAGCACTGACGAGGAGCCCGGAGGAGGGAGGCCTTCCTCGGGCGTGAGGGCGCTGACCGGCGCGGGCCCCGAGCGGGACACAGCAGCGCCGAGCGAAGGGCGGTCGATCGAGCCCGCTTCCCTCCGCCCGCGTGACTACCGGCCCTGCTCCACCGCCGCTCCCGCCTCGACCCGCTCTCCTCTCCCTGCCGCCGCTCGCCTCTCCTCACTGACCCGGCGGCGGCCCGACCCGGGCGGCCCGACCCCGGCGAGGCGAAAGCGGAGGGCTTGGCGGGGCCCGGCAGGGGGCGCCGCAGGCGGAGGCCGCGCATTGCCCTGCTCTGCGCTGCACGGCCCGCGCGGGGACGGGAGCGGGCGGCCCGCGGCACGGAACGGCGCGGCCATGGAGATCGGCACGGAGATCAGCCGCAAGATCCGGGTGAGAGAGAAGCGGCCGGGGCTCGACCCTGATCCCCGCTCGCGGGGTTGGGCCCCGCCGACGGCCGAGGGTCCGGGCTACCTCCGGCCTCCTCCGAGGGCCGGGCCGCCGCGGGCCCGGCACCGCCGGGTTCCCTTCTCTCGGGGGAAGGAGGCGGTGGGGCGAACAGGGAGCCGCGGTACGCCTTCGGCCCCGGCGTTCCCCGGGGAGGGATGCCGGCAGGGAAGTTAGCGTTGCTTTGGGAAGGGGGCCGGGCCCTGCGGCCCGGTGGGCAGCTGCCGCCTCTGCTTCTCTCGGAGCTGCAGGACGAGGCCTGGGGCACCGCGGGACTCGGGCCTGGAGCCAGGCGCTGCCCGGAGCGGAGCGGGCGGATTGGTGCCAGCCCGTGTCCCCAGCGGGAGAAGGTTGTCAGTTGCTTCCGCTCCGTAATGGCGTTGGAAGTCCCGGCAGGAATGAATGACCTTCTTAAACCATCCGGGACTTTTGTCTCTGCGCCTTGGGAGCGGAAGGTCTGTGCTTAAGAAGGGGCTGGGACCTGGGGGTTCTGGAAGTGCGGTTCTCGCTGTTGTGCTCGCAATCGTTCTGTAACAGCACTTAGGTGCGAAGAACAAGAAAAGCAATGTTTGTTAAACCAAAATGTTCCGATATTTAAGGAGGAAAGCGTCACTAAATGAGGCTCGCACTATTTTGCATTTTAAATCGCATTGTTCTGTCTCTTGAATGTTGTTTCATTATTTTCTAGGGTGCTATAAAAGGAAAGTTGCAGGAGCTGGGGGCTTATGTTGGTAAGTTTTACCACTTGTTTAGCGATCAACTCTTAAGTTTGTTGGTCAGTAGGAAACAAGCAGGTGGATAATGCCATTCTCTGGAACAATGTATTTACTTATTGTTAACTGTGTTGCCGTATGCAGAAACCTCAAGCATGAGTTGAGTTACCTCCAGGCTGAGTTACTGCTGGACTAAAATGAAAAATAAAAAGGCTTCCTTCAAAAAATGGGTAGCCTTAGTGTAAGGAGAGCAGTATGTAGACATGAATGAATGGAATAACAACAGTCTCCCCTTTCAGGGAGATACTGTGGCAAAGCATTTGAAAAAGAAACAAACAAACAATGATGTGTCTTTTTAAATATTTAAAGAAGGTTATTTGAAGCACAAGAAGAAAGGTCATATGAAGCAAAGTCCTTCCATATAACATCAGTTACCTGTGACCACCCTGAGACAAAGTCAGTCTTTCTTAGGGATCTTTTTGACAGCATTTTGAATTTCAGACATTTGTCAAAACTAGTAGAAAGAATATTACTGTGAGGCAGGGTGAGGTTGAAAGGCCATGTCAGAAATACATTTTGCATGTGCTACATAGTTTTCCATTTGTGCAACATAGTTTTCTTCTTATCAATGGAGATCTTATTAAGAGCTTCATTAAAATAATGTTGATGAAATACATGGAACAAGGATATGTTGGATGTGTGGAGACAGGTGTGGGTAATGCAGAATGACTTCATGACTTTTTCCCCCAGAATCCATGATAAAGTTGGTACTGCCCTTTAGAGTGTGTTTTCTGTTTTTGTTTTCTAGAGCACTAAAAGTTGACAGTTAAACACAGTGCTCTTTTGAAATTAGTCTTACAAATGCCTTGTAATTTGTGCTGTTCCTTTGACTAATGATGAAGGAATGAAATTGAGACCATAGTTCAGAGATCCTGTGGCTTGCAGGCTCCCAGTTTGATCTTGACTCATTTTTGTTCCAGTTTAAAATGGGACGTTGCATTTGCAGAATCAATTTATTTTGATTCTATGAGCTGACATTTTGAACTCAGCCACTTCCAGGGAACCGTGTTTAGGGTGTTTTTTCATTGTTAAGTCTTTGTGACCATCTCAAGTTGTCTTTTTTGTTAACTGATTTTGTTTTTCTTTCTGTAATCAACCAACAGAGTGTTTTGCTCTTATCCAGTCCTTTTTCTTTTATATTTACTCACTTAACAAATACTTTGATCTTCTCTTCATCTTACGCTCTTGTGAAATTTGCAGTCTTTTACTTCTCATTCGTGGCTGAAAGTTGTATTAAACCACAGTTGAAATGGAAGCCTTGTTAATTTGCTAACCTAAAAATCTGCCTACCAGAGGCCTTATAGAAAAACGTGGGGTTTACGATTTGTTATACTTTAAAACAACGTATTTCTCTTTTTATTAGACGAAGAGCTCCCTGATTATATTATGGTTATGGTGGCCAATAAGAAGAGTCAGGAGCAGATGACAGAAGACCTTTCGCTTTTCCTGGGAAACAATACAGTCAGGTTTACTGTATGGTATGTTTGTAAACTAATTGTCACTCTTCTTATCAGTAAATTCCTTCCTCTAAATGAAACTTGAGAATGTAAGCACTTACTTATCTTCTCATTATGTACATTAATCAAAGCTTTTTACTTTGCAGCCCTAATAGATAAATTATTTTTAGTTTGTCAGCAGTTAGTTGACTGCAGTGAATAAGTTTCAGAGGTAACTGGAAGGCTTAAGATCTTGTTTTGCTTGTAAAAGCAGTCAGATTTTTGAATTAAGTTTGAAATGCTCAGGTAAGTGAGCATTGTATCTTGACTTAAAAAGTAATTTGTGCAAAGCCCGCTCTGAGCATGGGAAGTTTGTATACTGCAGTTAATTCTTTAAAAGTAATCATTTTAAGAACAACTTCTTTTCTGCTAGTAGTGCTTCAGATAGCTGTTGCAAGTAGGAATTACAGGACAGATGAGTAGTGAATCTAATTCTGTGTACTGTCTTTGACAGGGCTTAGCACCAAATGTTTAGGCATTCCCACCTCTCAGGCTGTTTATTTATCGCCACTACCCAGCTGTACAAAACAAAAAGAGAACCCCACAATTGCTGTGAAGAGAACAAAAAAGCAACAGATGAACCTTTTTTTTTTCCTAAAGTCCTGACAACGGTGAATTAATTTGTTCTATGCTGTATGAGAGCTTTAGACATGACAGTACTTCTTAAGCATTTTCTTCTATGGTATTTGGCAGATACGGCGTCACTCCAGAGTTTTTTTGGGGCATATCAAAGTTGCATATTTTTTGAAGTAAAACTTATTTTCAGATCTCTAATCCAACATAGTTTTAAGGAAAACTACCTTGATATGTACAGATGAGAGATGTACTGCCTATTTCCTTCTTTTTCTGTTTATTTCCTTCGTAATTTTCATTCTGACTGGATACGTTCATTTCCAGTGCTTCTGTGCAATTAGTCAGAGTTCTGTTTAGTTAGGAACTTTAATGCAGTTAAATAGCAACAATAAATATTTTACAAGTTGAGTTGTTTTCAAACCATAAACATCAACAAAAAGTAAAAATTAGTACTGGTTATTACAATTCACTGTATTGATTATTTAAACCAATGGATTTCCAGTTGACAGCATTACTTGTAGGAGTATAATTTGAGTTTACTTTCAAAACTTTGAAAGTAATATTTGTCAAAAATGTAAGTATTTGTCAATTTGTCAAAAATATAAGGATGGGAAGTGCGATTAACCTTGAATCCTTTTTTTTTTCTTTAAGTTGTAGTATTTTTGTGCTTTGTTCCCTCTTATGACATGCCTAAGCAAAATTTTTGACCTTCACCCTGTTAGTAAGTCATGCAGTAGTTTTTTGACATTAATATGGGGAATCAATTGGAAAATTAGATAAACATGTTGATGAGTTTAATTTTCTCTGAATCTCGATACATGCTAGAAACACAGCAATAGGCAGCAGAAAACACTTGTTTGGCTTTGTAAGTGAAACAAACTGTATTGAAAACCAATAAAGACAAAGTAAATTTCAACAGGAGGAAATCAAGATTTGTCTTGTCTTTGTATTTAGAACTGTATATCAACTATATGTAGGTATTATGTCTCCTGCTGCTTTTCACGTTTCCTGTTTAAATTCCATGTTCAGTTGAGTGTCTGCACTTGTTAATAAATATAAATTCTATTTCAGAGTGCTTTATTAGATGATGAAGTAGGAATTGGTTAAAAGAGTGATAGAAAAGATGAAATGTATGCAGAAGAGTGCATGAGGACTTGTGGGGAAAGCAGTTACGTAGTACTGTAGTTAGCTTGCTGTGCTTGATTGTTTTTTGTGTTTGTTTTTTTTTCTTTTGAAAGCAGCTCAGAATTTTTACTTTTTACTTAAGCAGTGAGTGCCTGGCTCGATGAAATACTCACTGAGACCTCGCTGCCTTGTTTTTTCTCTATAGCCAGTATTTCTGGGTGATCTAGTGAAAGTTTCACTGCAGTTCTGTGGCAGAACTGGCCGCTCCTGCTGGTTGGCCAACCCTTGGTACTGTGAACCAGGTGTCATGTCACAGAGAGTTGAGGGTCACTGTGAAAACTGATCCGCCGTGGTCACACCAGCAGAACTCAGCTGACAAAATCTTTAATGGCATTCTAGTGAAAAGTCTTGCTTATATTTGCATGCATTTTTGTTTCTCCTGGTTTTCAATACCATTTTGCTCTTTGACTCCTTTCTCATGCTCAGTCTAAAATTATGGAGATGCCCCTGATCAGGTTGGGATTCTGTCTAGGTTATGTACTTAAATGTTTTATTTTATTGTAGTTTTTAATTTTAATTCTCTTTGTAATGCATGTTTGTTTTTAAAGAGCATTATTTCTTAGCCTTTTGATTTTCTGTGTTGCTTCAGCTTGGTGCCTTTTTCACAGGCAAGCAGCAAATTTGGTACCTCGCTGAAATGTTTTTGCTCACCAACATGTCTCGAAGAATATTGTCGGTAAACACAAAGCGTATTGGAAGAACCCGAGTTGTATTAAGTGCTGTGAATTGTGTATTTTTTAGGTTTGTATTTAGAATTATTTTTAACTTTGCTGTGTAACTAAAGTTTTGTATGTGAAATAAAATTGTTTGTACTTGAGGCTTCTAATTTAGGTTTTCGAAATCACTCCTTTTGAAGGCATTTAATTCACACTATCAATTGTAGTGGAACAGTAGAAAGTATTGGCTTCATTCAGTAAGCCAACAAAATGCCTACAGTGGATGATGTGGTGAATACCCTTCGTGTATGTATGAAGTTTGCTCACTGAAGGCAAGATACCTAAAGCCTCACGTTTTGAAGTTAGACATTGGCAGTTGGTGGAAAGCAAAGCCTTGTAGAAATAAGACCCTAATTCTAATGGAGGAAGGACACTGGATTTCTGAAAGATTATTTTTCTGAATTAAGGTTTTTCTATTTCTCCTTTTTCTCTTTTGCTTCTTCTTCTCTCCCCCTTCTCTTTCAGGCTCCATGGTGTTTTGGATAAGCTGCGATCTGTAACTACTGGTAAGTAAGAAAATGAATGTTGAGTGAAATTGAGTTTATCTTCTCAATGTAGTGTTGCATGTCTAGTTAGTTTCAAGTAATATTTTAGCTGACTGTTTTGTTAGTTTAAATTTCTATAGTTATTTTGGATCCTTTTAGAAAATGTGAGGGTGTGGGGTTTTTTTTTTTGTTTGTTTTTTGAGATAAGGAATTTATTCCCATGCCCAACATTTCTTAACAATATTTTTAGGTGAAAAATCTTTTAAGATCTATTTTCATATGAGTGATGTCTCATTTGCTACATTTGCCTAGATAGATTTATTGCAAAATCTATACTGCTCCTCTTTGATATAAAACTAAAGGTACTTGTCTTTGCAGAGCCATCTGGTACAAAATCTTCAGAACCTAATATCTTTGAGAGCAACCATTCTTCCAGCAAAAGTAGTTCATGTGTGAGTGATGAGAGGAGGCGTGAGGATACCTTGCCACCTCTTGCAGTCTCCAGCACTCGATCTGAGCGAACTGACTCAAGAGTTTCAACCAGTTCACAGGAACAAAGAAACACTGCTTCACGGTAAGGCTGCCAATGGCTTACTGACGTGGGTTAAGCCTGTCAGAGTTGTGTGACTGTGGTAGTTGTTCTGAAGAACACGGTTACTTGGAAAGATCAATGTAGTTTTGAAGAGGAAGGCATTTCAATAATTTGTTAAATAAAAAAAACATTAATTCAGGAATTGTATTAAATTTCTTTCAGCAATAGATGTGCTTAGATTACTTAACAAAAATGGTGATGGTTGTGGTGGGTTTGTATAAGAAGTGATACCTTCATGAGTCTTCCCATCTGGCTTTGTTTTATAAGCCAGAATTTTTGATTAATTTAATTGCACAGTTAATGTTTGACAGTTTCTTGTTTTATCAGGCAGTCTTGTGAAGATGGTTCTGCCTCCCGCTTAATGTCTACAGTCAAGCCTTTGAGGGAACTGTCACCTTCTGAAGCTGTAATTGACATTAAACCCGAACCAGATGATCTAATTGATGAGGACCTAAACTTTGTACAGGAGAATCCTTTGTCACGGAAGAAACCTATTGTAACTGTAACTTACGGTTCTTCTCGACCTACTGCTGAAATCTACCGACCGCCCGCTAGCAGGAGTGCAGATGGCAGCTTACAGGTGCACAGATTGCCACAGCAAGGCAACCTGCAGGGGAGCCGGCAGTTAGAAACACAGAGCTGCAGGTCTTTGGAAACAGTCCAGCTGTGCAATCCAGAAGCATTTGGCAGCTTAGCAGAGAGTTACAGACCCACCTCCAAACTCAGTGCCGATAAAGTAGGCAGTGAGGTTAGTATGATCATTGACCATGATTATTGGTATGTCTCTCACTTGCTAGGAGCCTGAATTTCTATGTATTCTTTCAGTGAAATCTTCACCTTGGAAAAATCAGTGGACTAATGTTACTGGTGTGAATGGGTTTGAGATTTTGTTCTTTGCTCCACTGTTAGGTAGGCATTGTGCAGTTCAACGTCATCACGTCACAGGATGCTGTACAGCTGAATTAATGAGCTCGTCCATCTTGAGCTGTTTTGAGCTGAACTAATGTGTTAGCATTGTGGTGAATGTGATTAATCAGAAATAATTATTTTTATCTGTAGATAAGAGCTTTGGGTTAGCATGGTGTTTTTAAGTGCTTTGCAAATCTACGCTTCTGCAAGTCTGTTTTTAGGATAAGATTTGTTCTACACCATACATGTGTTAGGTACACATTAGTCTCTAAGGCCCAGATACATTACTTATTTGGACCATTGTATTGCTGTTTAGAGCCATGGCATTTAAGCACTTCTTGTGATAGGTTTTGTACAAACACAAACCAAGAGATGGTTGCTACATTACTAGCTTGGGAAGTCAGACTAACCCAGGCAGGGTTAGTTTTAAGACTATCCATTAAGAGGTCTCTGTGAGTGGAAAGAAGATTGTTATGGCTGATGTTGTAACAAAGCAGACGTTTTACTTACATTGTATTCCATCTCATGTTTCCCATTGTGTATGTAGTTTTCTATCTTTGCTACAATTTAATTGATTTTTATAAATGGGCAGTGATTTTTGTTTGAAAATATGGAAAGCTTTGTAGAGATGTTTGCTGATGTGTTTGGTTTTTAAGGTGGGGAAGTGACAATTAAAATGCAGGGATTTGTATAAGGCTGCACATAAATTGTTGACAATTGAGTCACAGCTCTTCTTGGTTGCATGAGGATAAAATCTTGACACTTTTATTGGTATTTTATTAGTAATCTTCAGAAGAGTGCTATTTCAGTAGTGTTAATTACAAAGTGGGCCTTTGCTGTACTGTGCTGCATCTTTAGGCAAGTCCTCATGTTTTGGAAAATCTTTTCTTTAAAAAGTTATTTTATTCAGGAATTGGTTTGTGTTGTTTGTTTTGTTTTTAATTGCATATGCCTTATGTATTGGTGTAGTCCAGGTCCACTCCTTAGGAGATTTTTCCCTCCTTGGAGGACGTGTAGTCTGTTGAAAGTCATAGTGTACAAACCTGGCAGTGCCTCATTTGTGTTCTTGTGCCGTTCAGTGCTGAGTGGTGGTTCCTATAGGAAGTACTGATATGTATTGCTCCTCCAGTGCTTTTCCACAGGCTAGCATTTAAATGTCACTACCGTGTGCACTGTGTGGTGAGTGGCTGTCAGAAAAAGCATATGGTACTTCTGAGCTCCACCAAACTGCCTGCAGAGCTGCTAGCGTCCTTTGGAACATGCCAGATAGCTAGAACTTAATCTTTATAGTGATCTAGGAATTAGACTTACTGAATGGAAGAAAGTCATTCTCAGTTATTTCTCTTTTCTCTATAATAATTTTAATGGGTGCACCCTGAAAGGCATTGTGGATTGCTTTGAAAAACCCTCTTTTTCTCTGTAGCTGTCCAATAAATTGTCTTTTCTTTAGACTTCATTCTCCTTTTCTAAGTGTTGCTTACTGTCACATTTTTAATGAGGTACTTCAGTGTAAATGTATCTGATGTTCATGTACTCTATTGCTGACTGTCATTTGCTTCTGCAAATGGTGTCTTAGTCTTAGGTTCAGGCAATTTGAATGCAAGTTCCCCATCTTCTGGTTGTAAGTAGAATAGCAGTATTTCCTTTGCTTGCTTATTAATGTGTGCATTATGCTGAATGAATTGTTTTGGCTGTTCTGTTTGCTGCAGGAAGAAGGCACCAGGAAGAGAAGGTTGCCTATTGTAAGCTCAGTAGTCAAAGTGAAAAAGTTCTGTAACGATGGTGAAGAAGAGGAGGAGGAGGAGGACTATGGGCTACGGACTGGAAGCATCTCCAGCAGTGTGTCTGTACCTGCAAAGCCAGAAAGAAGGTACTTAAGAACACGGTGATTCTATGTAATTTCCAGAAAAAACTCAATGAACAAAAAAATTTGAAAATAGACATTGGTGGAAACTGTTTGCAGTTCTGAAAACTGACAGAAAAAAAATCAGTAGGCCATTTCTACATTTTGTACTCTCACACTGTTGTGATTGAGCTGCTTGTTTATTCCAGCCTTTTTTCCAGAGTTTTTTCAAACCAGTTGTCATTGATCAGATAAAGCTAATTCTCTTTTTGACACTGTGCCTGCTGCTGTCATTTCCATCTCTATTACTTTAGATCAGAAACTAATGGATACACTTTTAATGTGTAATTTGCCTCTTTATGTTGCTCTACGCTTTAAGATGATTTTGACTTTTCAGAAGATTTAAGACATTCCTCCCCACCCCATTCTGTTTGAGTGTCAGGTGTTAGTCAGTGTCCGTCAGCAGTTTGTGTCTGACTTCCAGCACTGAGAGGAAAAGCATTTAAACTATGGACCAGGTAGCTGTGCGGTGCTAGCTTGTATACAGTCTGCTTTAAGCTGAGCTTAGCTTCAGCACCACAGCACCATCAGCAATGCCTGATTTAAACTTTAATGTTCAAAGAGAAAAGGAAGGCATTTTTTTTACAACTAATATAGTTTTAACAAAATCAGTCTTCATCTGGATCTTACTGCCTGAGGCAGCTGCATAATTAGTACCAATGCACACAGCGTAACAGGAATGTGGGGGGGCAGAGGTGGGTGGACAGGAGTGACAGAATTTGTGCATTTCAGAAGCAGCATGGTTTTGCAGCAACTGAAGACAAGAGGTAAAATGGACTTTGCTTTTGTGAGCACTTCATGGATCCCCATTCATTCCGAGAGTAGTTTAACAGGTTGAAAACATAAACAAAGTGAGTTTTTAGGTGATGATTTCTATCTGTATTATGTGTAACTTGTTAACGTGTTAAAATACCTGTGTTTAGCATGGATGTGGTTCCTGTTGCAATCCATCTACAATTAATTGGTTTTTTCACCTCATGTAGACCTTCGCTGCCACCTTCAAAACAGGCCAATAAGAATTTAATACTGAAAGCAATCTCCGAAGCACAGGAATCAGTTACAAAAACAACAAATTATTCTGCAGGTAAGTAGCATTGTTTTATGCTTATGCTGAGCTATAGTAATTCCAAGCCCTGTTCTATGTATCCAGTCTGAACATAGCACTTAGAGATAAAACAGTGTTGAATGGTGGATGTCGGTGACACCTAAGGGATTTTCCATGTCCTGTGTACATTACAGTAACAATCTTCAGTGATGAATTATGAGTGTACACAGGGGGGAAGAAAGAGGTATTTAAAATATATTAGTCAACACAGTAAGCCTGTAAAGTATCTAGAGGCAAAACCGTAGAATTAGAAGAGACCTTAAAAAAGCCATCTGTTTCCAACCCCTCTGCGACAGGCAGACTAGCCACCTGCCAGATCAAGCTGCCCAGGGTGCCACCCAACCTATATCTGAAGAAATTTCTGCTTAACATCTAGTCTGAATCTCCTGTCTTTTCACTTGAAACCTTTCCCACTCATCCCATCACTATCAGCGCATGTAAAATGCCAGTCTCCCTGGTGTTTATAGGCTCCCCTCAAGTACTGGAAGGCTGTAATGAGTGCTCCCTGGAATCTTCTCTTCTACAAAATGAAAGTACCAGAAGTTTTTTCAAGTGTTAACAGTTGCCAAGGAGAAAGTACTCGCTATTAGGCGTATTGTTGGAGCTAATTGTTTGCTCTTGTGTCTCTTTCCTGTGCTCTGTTCTTTCCTTTGAGAGGAGAAGAAAGCCAAACAGCAAAAAAAAAATCAATATATACTGGATGTAGGTAATCAAGACACAGAATTACAAGGAACATACTGTTTGGTATATGAGCTTATATTCTCTATAAGCAGAACTTTAGTTCTGTGGTTTTAGGTACTGAGATGCTCTTGGTACAGCAGCTGAGCAGTTGCCTGTGTGTTGGCATTCAGTTTTCCTAGCTAGGAAGGACTTTGACTGATGAAGGGCAAATCTAGCTGTTGCCTGTGTGCTGTCATTTCATTGGATGTGCTTCAGCTTGAAGCATTGCATGTTGGCAGTGAAGGAGCATTCACTAAGCTGCCTGAACCATTACTTTTATGCCATCTGGAGTAAGACTGAGGGCTATCCAAAATTTCTTGCCTGCTCTCTTGCAGAACCTGTGAACTAACAGTAAGAATCAGGTATCTTCCTTCTACGTTAACGTATTTACAGAATGGTCTTTGGGAACCTGTTTCTTGCCTTCTAGTAGTTACTAGTATTTTCAATGTTGTGTGGGTGCTGGTAACTTGATCTAAGGGCATGAGATGTGTTTGACTCCTTCATTCAGTTTTTTCTTACAAGTAGATGTTCTGTGATAGAGCTCATGGAGTGTTCTGTGCACATCCATGAGTGCACTTTCTCACTGAGAATCATACAGGTAGCTAAAGATCCTTTTCATCTGAACAGATGGTTGAGGTTTGTGTGTGTAATCTATTAGAGCTATTTTAGCTTCATATGTAAAAGTAGTGCTTGGATTAGATTAAGTGATTTACCATTGTTTCTGCATTTAAAGTTCCACAGAAACAGACTGTTCCAGTTGCACCAAGAACTCGAATCAGCCCAGAAGATTCTCACTTAGATGTAATCCATCTGCAAAGCAGACTCCCTGCTCTGTGTTCCCAGCTTCAAGTAGAAGAGCCAAAGGAGCAGACAGTTGAAGGAATTCAAGGTCATCTGTTAATATTCTTTAATAATTTATTCCAGAGAATGTCATTTTACAGCAGGTTGAGCAAAGAAAAAGAGGTGTTTAATTTTTAAGTCATCTTCAAGAGTTGCATGTGGAAATGACCTGAAAACCAAGAAGCTTTTTGAAGCATTGCTGTAGAATATAACCATACACAGATAACCTCAGATGAGTTAATCTGCAAACAAAGGACGATACAGCATTCTGGTCTATCATAGAAGAATGATTTTGCATAAACAAATACAATAAGTGAATTTATCCATGTATATTTGGGTGAATTCTTTGCATTTTTTTCCTTGACATCTTGTAGGAGTAGTGCTATTGTAAAGCTTATATGAGAGTTAAGATAACATATGGTTGGAACGATTTTGAAGCATGCGTAGTATTAGAGATTCTTTCCAATGTGTTTTAATCACACAAAGAATTTTAAAGTTTTACTTCATTGTGTTGGTGTTGGATATCAGAGTAGTTGTAACTATGAATAGTAAGCTTTACTTTTGCTTCTGTTAGGAAACTCTTCAAGGGAAAATGGTACAGTGTCTGATGGTAATCAGGCTGCTTTTTCAGCATGAAAGAATATATGTGTTACAAGGAACTACTGAAGTAACATGGTAGAAAAATGCTCATTTGAGAAATGAGTTTACTCTTACTAACTCAGATTGCTGGAACAGGCTGCCCAAGGGGGTTGTGGAGTCTCCTTCTCTGGAGATGTTCAAGACCTGCCTGGACAACTACTTGTGTGACCTGCTGTAGGGTACCTGCTTTGGCAGGGGGGTTGGACTCGATGATCTCTGGAGGTCCCTTCCAACCCCTACAATTCTGTGATTCTGCTGAGCAAAATTTGGTTTCAGGTCTTTGTTACATCAGTTCTTTGTCATTGGTAAGGATTGGAAACAAAAGGATTCCAACAAAATAGTTGGAATTGTGTCTGTAAAATACGGAAGAACAACATTTCTCAGTTTCTGAATTGATGTGCAGAAAATATTCGTGAAGTTACGGCACTTTTTCAACTGAGATGGAAATGACATCTTAAGAAACAGAAAGCAAAATAGTTTTTCTCAAGCTGTCAGTCAAATATAGAATGTTGCTATTTGTTTCACCTTTTTTTACAAAGAACCCAGTCTGTTGCAGGGAACTGCTGTCATGGGTGTGTGTGTGTTCTCTGAATAGTCATCACCTCCAGACAGCTATGCTGTCTGTCTGGAGCAAACTTGTTTCTGAAACAATGAAGAAGGTGGTTCGTAATGAGAACAGACGTCACTGTTCAAGTTGTGGGGGAGTTATGATCTATGAGAGCATGCTTCAGTTCTACTTCATTTTTAAAGCTTCATGCATTAGTCTGTAGCAGCATTGTGACACAGAGTAAATTACGCTCCTGATTCTTGGTGGTTTTTTTTGTTTCTTTGCTTTAGGAGCAGAACAAAAGGAGCTCTCTTCTCGGCTGCAGGTGGATCCCGTCGTTGAGGATACCTTGCAAATAACTCAAGGTTAAGTCTCATGATCTTTTATTCGTAAGCAAGAAAGTAAAAATGTTTTCTGTAAGCTACTAGTAAGAATTTAGAACAAAAGAAATGCAGTTCATTGGCCATGTAAATGGACTTTTGTTAGTTATGATGTAAGTTACAGTGCAATTACATGATTATTTTTGTGATTTATTTTTTTTAATGTAATTTTTCTCCCAAATCAGATTACTACGATGGAGAATCGATGGTCCACACTGATACGAGGTCATTCATCTTGAAGAAGCCCAAACTGTCTGAGGAAATAGCACCACAGAATCAGCAACTGGGAAAGAGGGCCACAGAGGCAATGCGAGTGCTCTCGGGACGTCTGATACAGACACGGTAGAAAGTTATTTCTCATAAAGTCAGAATGTTTGTGAATTAAAAGGAATCGTTCAGCCGTTCTGTTGGTTTGCACGTCCAGCCAAGATCTGTGTAATCGTGAAAAATGAACTCGTGTTGAATGTTGCCTTGGGCAGAAGGCAGAACCTGTTTCACTTTCTTTTGTGTTTTTTATGAAATGCCTTTTAATGCAATAAAAGTAAGAGCAGCCTTGCTTGAGCTGTCAGTATTGGAAGGAAAACAGCACATTCCGCATGAAACTCAGTACCACAACAGTCACACAGTGTGTGGAACAAGAGATTTAAGTCACCCTGTGAGTTTGGCCAGGAGTTTAAATTTCTCATCAGTTGCAAATGATTCGTTGTGAGTGGTGGTGTTTTTTTATTTATCCAAAGGAATGAGCAGCATACAGTAATTTTTCTATTTCATTAAAGGACTCAGTATTCCTGCTGGCAAATAGTTTTATCTGTATGTGTCTGCATCTCACCTGGTAAGCAAAAACTGCTCATAGTTACATGATGTACTTCATCGCTATGGGCTGCTGTGCTCTCTCATTGTGTTTGGGAAACTCAGGTTTCATTTCTATGATTGGCATTAAGAGCACATGGTGATTAAGACCAAAACCAACAGTGAACGAGCAAACCACAAAGGAAAATCTTTCAGAGTAGTTGACACAAGTCACAGTTGACAGCTGTGATGTCAGGAGAAAGGCAGTAAACTGAACTGTTTCTGACTACTTAAACTTAAGAGTTCTGCCTAGTCATGCTGTCAGCACTGTTTTTTGGGTTTTTTTTAGAGGCATTCTGCACTGTAGTTGCTTTTAGCCCAGTTTCATAGAGAAACAAAGTTTATACCATCACTTTGTGTCAAAGACAAGAGCTCCATAGTGAGTTACCAAACATTTACAGTCACGATGGTGTAGGTAATTAGTCAGATGGAATGGATGGGACATTGAAAGAGTGGAGAAAACACGCATGCATCTCCTGGTTTTATACTTTGTTATCCCCTTTAAGTACTGTCATAAACAAAATTCCCTTAAACGATAATCACTTTCCTGTGTCTGTGTTTGTTAGAGGCTTTCAGATCTGTATGTTTAGCTGAATGCAGCAAACTTGAGTGTACCTAGCAGTTCTGTGCTGGATGCTGCTGTAATCTGTATTACTTACTGGTGTGCAAGGGACTCCTGAAGGCAAACACTTATAAGTAATTGAAGTTAATTATTGTTAGTCTTAAAAGAAAGTTTGATGCTGTGTTACTCTATGGCTTGTGATACTACTGGTACAAAGGCACATTTTTTACTTGGGAGACTTGAGTAAGAATCTATTTCTACTACATTTCTTTGTTTTATAGAGATCAGATTGCACAGCCAGAGAAACCTGCTAGCCCCAAGTTCATCGTGACACTGGATGGTGTGCCCAGTCCCCCGGGATACCTTTCAGATCAAGAAGAGGAAGATATGTACATAACTGAAGGATTAAAGCCAATTACCCAAAATATATGTGCAGGCAAAGGATTGAAAGGCCTTCGAGCACAGCAGATGCAGATTGTGACCCGGCAGCTAGACAGTTCTGATGGTAATTACCCTTGCCAACAGGATCTAACACTAATGTGGTGGTTTGATTGCATGTAGAACTTCTGGATGTTATCATTCTCAACAAATCAAAGCAATGGTATTTATCTTTCCCATGAGAACATCCTTGAGGCAAATGAAAGGTGGTAGTTCAGTGGGTTCATATATTTAGAGGCTTTTATCTTGATAAAGGAGAGCAATACCACTCTTAAGGAATTCTCTGTACAGCTCAGTAGTGGTGATTGTTTTGTGTTTTTTGTTTTTTTTTCTCATTTGAAAATGTAGTTTGTCTTCATCACCAGAAATCTGCACTTCTGGTTAATTAGACAGATTTTGTGATGAATGCTTTCCCATGTCTCCAACAAATGCATCAGTTGGTATTAACCTTAATGTTTCTGTCTAAATTTTTCGTACCAAAATGTGCATTGAATATGAGGTGTTGGTTGAGTTCAGTTGCTGGAATATATTTTGAATAATGTGGGATCTGTGTACTGAAACCTAAGCTTAAATTGTTTCTGTTTTGAATTTGATAAAAAATAGAAAGGCTGCTGTTTTGTCGTTGATCTGGTGAGTGCTTAAAGTCATGCTTGAATTTAGATTTCTTATGAAAACGGAGACTTTTATTTTCTACAGTAGCAGTGCATCCAACTTTTCAGAACTAAATAAAGGATAATATTTGATACTGTGTGAAGAACACTGAAGATTCACGGATCCAGTAGTAAATGTGTGAACAGTTACAGGAAAACTGTGGGGGAGTTCTGGTCTTAATCCTGTAGGTGTTTTCTGTGAACCTTTCTGTCCCACTGGCTTCAGTGTTACTGTTCATTTTATGCAGTCTTAAAGAAGTACACAATGTTAAGATAACCATGAGACTACTGTGTCCAGTTCTGGGCTCCCCAGTTGAAAAAAGACAGGGGTTTCCTAGAAGGAGTTCAACAGACAGCAACAAATATCATTACAGGCCTTGAGCATCTCCTGTATGAAGGAAGGCTGAGTAACCTGTGTCTGCTGTTCAGCCTGGGGAAAAGACTGAGGGGGGATCTGATAAATGCTTACTAATATCTACTGGAAGGTGGGCCACAAATGGATGAGGCCAGGCTCTTCTTGGTGGTGTGTAGCAATAGGGCAAGGAGTTATGAACATAGGAAGTTCCATACTAATGTGGAAGGGCTTCTATATGGTAAGGGTGAATGGAGCACTGGAACATCTCTGGATCTCTTCTCTGCAGATATTCAGGACCCATCTGGAGCTGTGTGACCTATTGTAGGGTATTGCTTTAGCAGGAGGTTTGGACCCTATGAACTCTTGAGGTCCCTTCCAACCCCTGCAGTTCTGTCATTCATTGGTACCCTTTTACTGGTACAGTGAAAGACATATTAGAGTAACACCCTTACAAATGTGTGCTTTTACCAGCATTGCCTCATTCATGATCCTGTCTAAAGCTTTGTTGCACAGGAAGTGTTTCAGGTATAGGTGTGTATCTGTTAGGGATTCTTAATTTGTAATTGAAGTTAGTCTGAAGTGCCATACTAATAAATCCTATTTGTAAAAACACACACTTTTTTGCTGTTGATAATTTCTTTTTAGTAGGGGCTTGTCATCAGTTGAGCTAAGGTGGGTGGGCACATGAAAAATAGAAAATATTCTGAATTTCAATTATGCTATACTATGTAAGTCAAAATGTGTATGGAACCAAAAAGTTATCAGATCTATTTGTTTGTTTGTTTCTTTTCCTTCCTAGTGGAAATGGAACAGTTGAATGTGCTACAGAAACAGGAGAAGGTGCTCGAGCGCTGCAAGTACTGGCCTGCTTGCAAAAATGGAGATGAATGTATGTACCATCACCCCACACAACCTTGCAAGTGAGTAGTACAAAGCTCATCCACTTGAAATCTTACCATTATTTTTACTTCGGCGCTCCAAATTTCCCTTCTGTGATGGTAATTTTCCCAACGCAGCATAAATCTATTGTGGTACTGATGTAACTAGGCAGTGGGTTATCACAATGCTTTTCAGTATGTTAAGGTACCATTATATGGTGCTGCTGTAATTTTTGATTTTGAAAGCAAACTTGTGAATGTGTACTGAGCATTTTACTTCTCTTTCACAAGCAGCAGCAATCTAGAGGAAGATTTCTGTTTTGAGATAAATGCTGGGTGGCTTCCTTTACTCAGTTATTAGAATTTTCCTTTTTAAATCCCACATACCTAAATTCAGAATAGCATTTCCTCTACATAAGCCATATCATTTTGGAAACTCTGTGCCCTCTCCCCACACAAACATCTGAATTCATGCTGCCTTTGCTGCTCGGCACTGCACGCTAAGGATGATGCTTTAGCCTGCAACGAGCAGCTTGTGATGAAACTGCACTGAGTGTGGAATAGTTCTGTTGTTTACTGTGAATGAAAAGAGTACACAGGGGAAATGGATGCAGATGAGTTGGCATGGCTTGTACACTCTGTCTGCATGCCTGGCTTTGGAAGTAACTAACATACACGTGCAGACCCTGCTGCAGTTCTGGGCAGCAGAACTGTGTGATAGTCTGGCTTTCATGTGCAACAGCTGCTTGAGGATTTTGCTCCAATCAGAGCTTACATCTTAATTTCTTTTTACTCAGAGTTTTTCCCAACTGCAAGTTTGCTGATAAATGCTTGTTCATCCATCCAAACTGTAAATATGATGCAAAATGCACTAAACCAGACTGCCCTTACACTCATGCCAGTCGACGAAACCCACTTCCATCTCCGAAACCAGGTGAGCTCCTTTTGTTTTCTGAGCCTTAAATGAAGGGAAGGTAGTATAGAAGGAGCAGAAAATGTAATTGATGAAAACATATATATATTTCTGTGTGATGTGACTTAATTTTCTTTGATGTGTTAATGTTAGATAATAATAATCCAGAATTATGACAAAAACCTGTGTTTGCTATTAAAAAAATATATATATATCCCAGAATGCTGTTACTCATGAGTCTGTATAAAATCTCACCCTCTATGCAAGGCCAGAGTGGTGCCTTGCACAAGTAGTTCCTTCTGCTGGAGGAGTTAGCCAGCATTGCAGTTCTCAAATTTGTTCTCAATTAATTCACGTTACAGAGCTTATGATGCAAATTGAAAACAGAAGGGGTGAAATATGTGAGCTTTTTTTGTAGGAATTTGCTTTTTGTAGTGAAAAGATGACTTTCAGGGAATGAGGTTACCCTATGAAAGCAACTGCTGTGCTTGAAGCATCGTTGGTATTCCTAAGCCCTTGAGCAGTGCCAAGGGCTGCACCACTGAAGTTGTGATTTTTTGGAAGTGTCTTAGTCCTCAGTCATAGTAGGATGCAGTTTTGTTACTTCACCAGCAGACATAACACAATGTGCTTATCTCCTTATCATTTCCAGCAGCTCCAGTGTATTCCTGGAGGGTGCACTGCCTGTGCATTTCATTTCTCTTGACTTGCACTCTAGCAGGCTTTCTGCTGTCTAAATGCAGCACATGAAGTTTTCTGCCTACCAGGATCACTGCTAAATGTGTTGAAGTGTTACCATGGCACTTCTGCTGTAAAATAGTGGAGAACTGAGGCTAGTGATTACCTGATAGTCTTGTTGTACCACAGGCTGAGATCCACTTAGCACACTGTGATGGGTTTCCTCTATTTCTTGCAGAACTGTGGTGTATTATAAAATGTAATTTCTTGTGAAAGGATTGATGTATCTTTGTGGAATTACATTTTAAAAAGCAATTTGTTCTGATTGATGTCATCTTCCTGTTCTTTTTTATTAGCACCACTGCCCGCACAGTCTGTATCCTCCAGCAGCCCGCTGTGCAAGTTTTTTCCTGCTTGTAAGAAAATGGAATGTCCATTCTACCACCCAAAAGTAAGAACTATCTCCTGTGTCTTTGCTTCTTTTCTACAAAATACTTGAAATACATTGCTTTGAGTCAGGAAATGTCACTAACATTTCCTACTTTTTGCTTTCACTTTTCACATTTTAATATTAGCTCAGAAACAACATACAATGACTTCACAAAAAATCTGGAAGTAATATATTTCAGACTCCTGAGTTTTCCTTTGGGCATGCTGCAGTGTGCAAAAACTTCAGCAACTGACAAGTTACCAGAGTACATCAATGCAACTTAAGGTTTTATATGCGATGCAATGCAAACAGAAGGTTTTATAACCAAAGTGCTTTTATACTTGAAAACTGTGCCCATACGTAGTTTCACTCCAGGAAGCTTAGTGCTTTTTCAATCTCAAATGGTGCTGAAATGGCTTGAAGTGAATGGATTTCCACCTGTCAGTTTAGTGGTGGTCTTGGAGCATTTAACTCACAGTTAATATTTACAAGCAGGGATGCCTTTCTGCTCTGGGTTGAACTGATAGCACTCATCTCTGAGACCATCAGTTGAATGATCTGAAACATCGTACAGCGATACAAATTTCCATGTAACTCTCAAGGTTAGCTTGTTTGGGAATTAAAAAGCCACCATTAAGTAGCTTGTTCTAACGTGCTTTCATTTTTAGCATTGTAGGTTTAACACCCAGTGTACAAGGCCAGACTGCACATTCTACCACCCAGCTATTGCTGTCCCTCCACGCCATGCCTTGAAATGGACTCGAACTCAAACCAGGTGATTTTATTTTTTTTTTTCCTCGATAATTGTACTGAAGTCACAAATGTAATTTTACTGATATGAGTGTAGTGTCTGTGATCAACAACCAAGATTATTTGAAGAAAGATAGCTGTTAGAGGTGTCTTTCTTGAAGAGAACTCCGTACTGGCTGGTCTCAGTACCATAAACGTTTACTGATGTGATGGAACACTACAATGCAAGTGCCCTTCAGTTAGGATGTGGAAGAGCTGCTGAAATCCTGGCCTAGATGTGTTGGATTTTTAGTGTTATTCAACTAGAAGTTGGTAAACACAACATCAGTTGTTCTTAACCACTCTTTTATGTTTCTTACCAAGCTCTCTTTTCCACAGAATGTTCAGATTCTTCTTTAGAGTGTTTGTGAGCTGGGCAGTTCTCTGCTCAGGCCAGGAGACTCTGTGGCAGAGCAGCTTCAGCTGTCCCAAAGCTCCAGTCATTGGTCCATCTTAAAGATACTCACATTGCCTGAGCGTTTTACTTCATTTAATCTCATTTAAAAAATAAACAAAAACTCTTGATTGCTACAAAGGTAGGAAATCATCTTTTCAAAAGGGTAGGAGTTACATGGCTTGTTTCTCTCTTTCCCCTCAGTGAATGACGGTGATACAAATGGGGACTGAACTCTGCCTCCTTTGGACAGTAGTGGAAAGGACAGCTAACCCCTGGGCACGGGATGTTAGAAGAATTCATGCATTTTGAACTTTTAATATACATTGTTTTCATAAAACAAAGTTGATTGCATACTTGAAATGTCTCTAATTTTCCAAGTTTGTAAGCTTGAGCAATTTTACATTTTTTTTTTACACGGTAAGAAGATGTCTGTGTAATAAAAGTTTACTTTAAATTCCATTAAAAACTTTCAAAGCACATTTTGTGTTCTGTTTGAATAATGTTTCTTGCTCAAGATTAGGTGTGGCAAAGAAATGTATCGTTATTAGGAAGTTTATTCCTGTATTAAGATTATGCCAGAAGTACTTTTTTCCCTTCAGCAGGTGTTGGTATGACGCGCAGTGTTGTCCTAGCAAAAAGTGCCTCAACCCTTTATCTCTTCACTGGGAAGAAAAAGCTGCTGGTTTGTTGGATCTTTTTGCCATGTAATAGTTATCAGACCCTGGCTGCTTTCTCAAAGAGTGGCACAGGGGGGCACAAAAGCACTTCATAGGAACGATTAAGCAGAAATGTGATGTTGTGCTCTATTCAAAAACCTTACGAAATTAAACACCACTTCTCTTGAAAGAAAATGGTTTCAGATATCATCCTTTATAAGTGGAAGTGAGAACGTATCTCTGAGTCTGATTGTGAAGAATCTCTTTATCTTGCAGCACACCCAAATCCTGGACTCGCTGTAATAAATTCCTTTGGAAAACTTCCAGTGAAGCTTCCCAGTAATATCTTAATGGGTACCACAATGATGGAACGTGGGGAGCAGGAACATGAATGCACTTTTTTATTAAATGTTTTGTATCTGTTGGGGAACTACATTTTCACAAAAATATACAAAAGATTTCTTTTTACAAATATTTACATTTGATCAGAAAACAACATTAGCTACATATTTTAAAATGAAATTTGACAAATACAGTCTTGAATTCTGAACCGTGATGCTCCAGGAAATTATTTTTAAGTTTTTTAAATGTGAATTAAAGTACTCAAGGTTCATAATCAAATTTAAAAAAATCTTAATGCAAAAATCTGATGTTTAATTTATATATATTTTATATATATATATATAATATATATGCTTTACTTTAAATAAACATACAACATTGTTACAGGAAATAGATGTTCATGGTGGAAACCAACATAGAGTACACTGAAACCCATGATCCTTATGACAGTAATACATGACCATACCTTTGGACTAGATCAAAATACTTTTTTTTTTGGTTAAAGCAAAAGGGATTATTGGACACACTCCATAATGAAACACAACAAATCTAAACAGACAACTGGATTTTAAGCTTAAAGAACTACAGTAAAATATTCTCCTAAGGTGACCTGGTGGGAGGAGAATAGCAAAGGACGGGCTCTAGGCTTTGTAACAATGCTGCAATGTTGGTCTTTTTTCCCAGGTAAATGACTTCTTCAAATTATGGGGCTTATTTATTTATTTTTCCAATACCTTCATTAACTGCCCCTTTCAGAACAAGCTGCCACCGTGAAGTTCTTTTTCCTTTTCAGAGCAAGCAAACTATCACTCTGTTGCTGAATTTCAGCAGCTCAGATGTCTTAGTGCCTACTGTACAAGGTTCAGAGTAAGGCAAGGTGCAGATTCTTTTCTGCTTGCTTAAAAAAAAAAAGAAAAGAGTGACTAAACCCCGCTTAAAGCTAAAAGTGCGTATATATAACTTTTAAAGGGAACGAGTCTAATGCAGTTACCTAGATTGTTACATTATTTTAAATAATCGCTGTGGTCGTGAATGTATGCTTATGGTAAATTTCACATTAAAAATGCATCAGCTTTCCTCACAAATTAACAATGCAGCTTTTCCATTATTTTGTATATTTATGCCGTCTACTCACAACTGAACTAAAAAGCATAAACTAAGCTCATAATTACCAAATACTGTTTGTTTGTTTTTTGTTTTTTACAAGAGAATATCTACTTTGATTCTGAAAGCACAACACAAAGCTGAGTAGCAGCAAGTAAAGGAAAAACAGAGCAGAGCTATGGAAGGTACTACCCCTATTACCCAACAGCACCAACATTTCACTAAAGTACAGAAAACCATTTTTTTTCCATGCAATTTGTGCCAGCATTCATGCTTGGTGGAAGTTAGATTAGTAGTGCCTGTGGGAGAATAATGGCAAAAGATAACAAATGAATTTTTGGATATTATGTGAAGAACTTTCATTTCCTCCTGGCTTATAATCCTACAGAGGCCTGAAAATAATTGTAGCCCTACTAAATCTGCTTTTCAGAACCAATCAGTGCAATACTCACTTCAATAATTGACATCTTTATCATCATCATTCATCTCCTGCTCAGATCAACTGAGAACAGCTGACGATGGCACTATGTGAAAGCTGTCTGAAAGCTGCAGTTACAAGAAACACCTGGGATAACAACATCTGTCCCCTGGGGAAGAAGAATTCATGTTATGAAAGACTAGTGCAGCATGAACAGTGCTACTCCCATAGTTTAACTTGTCAGTTCTGTTGGGACCGCTTCAAAGTTCAAACGGTGTGACACAATTCTAAGAATGCAGGAAAGTCAGAGAAGTCCTCAAGTCCCAGGCAAATTGTGAAAGCTGCAGTCAGTGCCATTCAGCTCCTGGCATTGCTTGAGCAGAAAGAGTAGCAAACTGTGGTGGGAGTCAAACACATCTTTAAAACATGGGATCAAAACCAGCCAAAATTATATATATTTTCTGCTTTCTTTTCAAATAAGTTCCTACATGACATCTGTGCCCAAACCAAAGGAGAAGTGCAAGTAAGTAAAAGACAAAATTGCTCTGCAGGACTTGAGGTTATTCCACAGCAAGCAATTGAAACAAAAAATTCTGGATTTTGGCTTTTGAAAGAGAAATCAAGACACACTGCTTCTCATGAGCCAAACTCAGCTGTCCTCTAGCAGGTTCAGAATAGTTCAGACACTTGTGCAGAGATCTGATGTTTCTTACCAAGGGTTGTTACACATGAAAGTCAAGCTTTGTCTCCTCAGTAGAACCAGTACTGAGTTTGGATTTTTAAGGTAAAGCTTACCTTGAGATTGCTTTTCCTTATTTTGTAATCACCAATTTGTTCCTACTGATACGATTTACAGGCCTACATTACATTCCTCTCCTCTGATTTATCATACCTGCATTTGGAGGCTGAAGACAGAACCACTGCAGGACCATTCAGCCCACGTGTGCCTCAGATTGCTCCATGCACACCCAGGGCGCCTGACAGAGACTGGCTGTGAAGTTTTCCAATATATAATGTTTCTTTGGTTTAAAATGTTTTGCTTAAAGAAAGCATTTAAGGAAACTAAAATGTGGAAAAAAAGCAGAAGAGGCCTGTTAAGACAAATCTATTCTTGGTTTACTTGGGAAAGATAAGGAGCATTTTAAAATACAATATTAAACTCTTTTACCTGAGCTCTCAAAATCACAAAGCATTTTTCCACCAACACTGCTTGCTACCAATGTGCATATGCTGCAACAGTGGTAACTAGCATTGGCTGCAGCACCCCTGTGCTAAATGGTTGTCCCACAGGCACAGGAGTTGAAAAGCAACAAATAAGAATCTGCGTCTCCCCAAAAACAGCAAACAAAGTTGCCAGCAGCCTTTCCCTGAGCACTATTTACTTAACACTACAGTTCTCTAGTCCTCCAACCCTATAAGCCATCCCTGAAGACCTGCCATCTGAAATAAGACATTTGTTCTTTGTGTAGAGCTGCTTCCCCTCCACCAGTGCCAGTCCTTTGGCCTTGCCTTTGACTATTTCCTTTGTTTCCCCCTGTTTCCTTTGCTTCCCACTTTCTCCTTTTCTCTGGGTTTATATTACTGGCTTTCAATTTTCCACCATTTTCCGTAGTTCAAAAAGTATATGAAATGATGATAGTTGCCTATTGCCACCATGCTCAGACAGATCTTAATTATTTTTTTTCCACACTGTGAGGGAAAAAGAACACCTGTGCCTTTTCTTTCTTCCCCCTCCTTTTTCTTAAAGAGATTTAGTTAGATTAGTTGGCTTAACTGAGTTAACAAAAACCATGTCAGAGTTATGACTGTTACGCTGCAAGTAAACTGAGAAGGGGATGGTAACTTGTTCTAGCATCAAATAGACTGGGAAAAAACAAACCCACACACTAATTACTACTAACTAATGAATGATTTTGGCAAGGTAATCAATTGTGGCTCTTATGCATGTTATACACCTAACACTTTTTTTTTTTTTTCCCCTCCTGAAACGAGATCTGCAGATTTTAAGTCTGAAGCCAAAGTTAGCTGAAGGTCAGAAGTGAAAGAACCAAAGAAATGGTTTTGGTCTGACCGTGCCACAGTGCTCGGTATAAAGAATGCATAGTAGGCTTTGGCAAGCTCACTTATCTATCTATACATACATGAGCAAAGATTGAATGGTGCCATAAACTTTAGGAAAACAGAGCAGACTGCAAGAAGCGTAAGAAAACTGACAGAACAAGGATGTGCAAATGCAATGCAGCAAGTGATACTAAAATCACAGATGTGACAATTCATTCTGACTTCCCTTTCTGTAGAGCCTACAGGATGATTCACTTTGCCCAAAACACTGACAAAACAACATTTGTCTATGCTAACATTTGTTTATACTAACAGAATAAAAGGAATCTTTAAAGATTAAGGCTTGTCCCATCTGTGACACTGATAATGAAATAGGGAAATACATCATCTTGCCTGTGTAAGAACTGCATTTGAAAACAAGATCCTTAGGCTGCCCCACTGTTACACCACACAGTGCAAAGTGCAATATATTAAGACTCCCAAGTAAAGATTCAGAGTGAAATCCATCTGCTAAAGGAGACTTGAGCTCTCTTGGGTGCAATCTAGAAAGCAGGTGAGGTGCAGCACAGACAGGTGCTCAGGGCTTGTTGAAAGAAGGGTTCGTTTGCCTTGGCAAACTTGGAAGCCAGAGAAGAGACAAGGCAGCAGCTGAAAGAAATGGATTGCAGGTTTAAACTAAGCCACTTGGAATGCTCTCAAAGTTCTGCTCTAGGTACTGAGGTCCTATATTTTGATCTATTTTCCAGATTCAGGAGGTAAGTCATGTCTGCTTTCTTCCTAATGGTGCAATTCCAAGTCAGTACTAACATGACTTGCGTAAAGTTCAAAACCTGATATTGAGCCAAACTGAAGTTGCTCTAAAACTTTCCTTCAACTATCAAAACCAAGTCATAAAGTAGCCTTAATTGTCTGAAGTGCCTTCTTTTGTCTCTAATTTCATATAATCTATTGCCTTCTCTATCAAATCAAAATCTGAAATTGTATACGACTACTCTCTTAAGAATGAGAAATTTCAGATTTCAAAACTAAATGATTCAACACATTTGGCTTATTAGTTCTCGCTACTGTGTTCCTCACTTATTAATGATGATAGCTTTCAGTTCCAAATGTACTTAATTTTTGTTTGTTCTTAGGAGCTTGATTTGCCTTCTCCCATTATCTTCCCCCCCCCCCCCAAACATAATTAAGTAGCTTTCAAGACTGTTTGGTTTTTTTTTAGGTGAGATTACATTTTGTTTTCCTTGAGACAGTTCTCTATTTCTTTTTCTTCTTTCAAGAGACCTCAAAACATGCCTGAAATTTTGGTTAGCCCTAAAGTGGTCATGCAGATGGACCAGACGGTTTTTGTAGGTCCCCTTCTAGTGGCTGTTCTGCATTGCTGACTGTAAAGATCCCAAAGATACATGTTTGCTGCTAGCCACAAAGAGACTTATAAAGACAACTAAACTAGAAAATAAATCCAAGTAAACTAAAAAATAAAAATAAATCCAAATACACAAAGAAGTTTTCCTTCCAATTCCTTAGCACTGCATAATCACAGAACAGGCTTTCCCCAGCTCTGGATCAAGTCCTTTAGCCCACTTTTCTTCTCTCCAATGTTTACAAGCACAAGGCTGTGACCAATCCCTCTGCATTCCAGCATCCTTATAAAATGCCCTATCATGTCACATCAGCTTCTATCTTCTGAGAACCAGCTACAAGGTCCCAATGCCCACTGACACAGGCAGCCTGCTGCCCTCTGCACAGGCTTCAAGCACCAATCTTGGTGGCAACAGTTAGCAAGTTACTACAGTAGCACTTAATGTAAACAGCAAATGAGGCACAATAAGAAGCACCATCACAAAGACCACAAAGCTGCCATCTTGAAGTATGCCTGCAGCTAGCTGATTGCACAGAACATTCTCCAAGTGGTCCTCAAGAACAAATCTGCAACTGAAGCTGCACATTCTCCTCACCATTCTTGACCACTCCCTGCTGGCTGACCACATTTTACCTTGCAAACCCCTGAGCAGTTTGTCAGGGAAAAACCAGCTGCCAAGTTGGCAGCAACAGGCAGAACAAGGCTGGTAGTTTTGTTTCTAACATTCTTCAGCTTCCAGCCCCTGCCCCAGCTCCCAGCCCTTTTACAGTTGCAATGAGGTTCAGAAGAGAATGAAGAAACAGGGAGAGCTGGAGCTCCGGCTGTTGCACTGTTGCTCTCAGTCTTGCCCAGCTGCAATCTACCCATCAATTTTTTGCTGGTACTCCACCACCCACGTGGCATTTGAGATTTATCAGGACAAGAGCACCAATGACAAATTATCAGTGGAGAGGCACAGTTAAATTAACACAGGTGGAGGAGAAGAGGACATGATCAGAGATGATACTACAGGGATAAGGAACAAAACTTGATGGCCCACATATTTCTAACATCAGATGAAGGCCTACAGAAGATCGTAAGGATGTAAAATATTGAGCCTAGGATTTTGAGGGGAAAACTCATAAGAGGCTGGAAATGGACTTTGTTCTGGCAGTCTGTGTTGGACAGACTATGAAGGAGCTCTTAACAGCCATCCAAATTAAACTGATAAAAGGCAATCTTAAAAGAGAGGCAGGAAAAAAATCTTACTTCAAGTAGTCCTTCATAGACGTGTTTAGAAAGGGAAAGAATTACAGCTATAGTACAGCATATTACAATTGATTTCTCCGGCCAAGATTTAAATATCAGATACCAATTTTCACACAAAATAGGCAGAGAGGCAACAAAGTGATGATACAAATCAGGTCTTGTCTCATTTCTCAGATGCAATTCCCCTAAAGTTAAAGACGTTACTGATAAGATTTCCCTCCACACTCATGGACCACATTCACAGAGTATTTGATCCTGCAGAATAGCAACTGCATGACTGGCAAGGCTTTGCTAAGAAGCATTAAGCCAAAAAAACCTGCCAATAGTCTAGTTATCAACTTCTTTAAAATAAATATTTGTTATATCTTGATATATAAAATATATCTGAGTCTGTGGGACAAGTAGCTTGTAGAGTATATAACAAACATCTTTGGATCTAGGAGAGCACAAAAGTCTGGCTCATAAACTTTTTTCCCCTCCTCTTCTACATGCAAACCTTCCCATTCCCACTAGAACTACCATGCACACAAGATGCTTCCAAGAAGAGATGAGGTTTATGTCACATATCTGGTATAAGAGAATGCAAGAGGGGAATAATATCAAATCTGCTGACTGACCTAAACAAATGGCATCATTAAAGCAACACTGACTTACACAGACAAAAAGAACTTCATGTTCCTATCAGAATGCAATTGTGAGTAGTGCTGATAATCAGTTACTTCTATTCCCTTCCGCGTTGCATGAAAAAATAACCACACTGATTAAAATAACAGGTTCAGTCTGTAGCGCATGGCTATGACGTGATTTAGACAAATAGCTGATGAAATCTTCCTCCCTTCTACCTCATTTACAGTTTTCAGGTCTTCACCATCACTCAGGTGTTTTTCTTTTTCACCTCAGCTACCCTTGCAGGATAGAATAAAAGCACTCCTGCGAGAGGTGACAGCAGGTCCATTTAAAGAAGCATATGATTGGATGTATTTTACAATCAGGAGAGAAATCTGAGTAGACACTTATCCCAGCTAGTCCCAACTCTGTTAAAAAGTTAAAATGCACAAAATATAGAGTTTGGAAATTTCATATTCTCTCTGAATTTCCTATGATGCTGAGAAAATAATTCATATTGCTAAGAAATTCTATTTTTGCAACTGGTGATATCCCAAGCCTTGTCAATTACGAAGGTTACAAAATTCTCACTGTAGTCCACACTTCCAATATAGAGGCTAGCAGCCTAGTCAAGCAGCACAGCAATCACCTCTCTTCCACTGAGAATAACTTTTATTCACAAGGCAAAAATTGGAGTTAGACTTTTAGGTTGTGGGCAAGGCACTCACAATGTGAGCAAATCTGATTTTGCTCACAGAACTAATTTAATGTTTAAGTGCAACAAAAACACTAAATTAGTCATGAAGATCATGCATATCCAGCAGCTTTCACCAGACATGATTGTGACCCAGGCCTCTAAATACAGAAATATTTAAGCCCTAAGGAATCAGCTGTCTTATTTTCTGCTTCATCAAATGATGCTTCCTTTTGATCAGTCATAGAAATATAATTTGCCATTATAATAATTAAACATTTATTAAAATACTATATATTTAATATATGGTTTCTTTCAGTAATAAAATATGGAATACTCTTTTCTCAATGATATTCAGACCCCAAAACTTAAAGCAGAAACATTCATGCTCAGAATAGATCAACGTACAGTACTAGATCAGAAATAACATCTGTTGATTCAAAACCCAGGCTCTTACTGTGATACTGTACATTGACTAACAATTCCCTTTTTCCATTTATCCACGTTTTTCATTTTCAACATCTGGCAGTGAGTGAAATACAAACCCGGATTACAGAAGTCAAATCTAATGGCCTCAGCATATTTCTTACAGTCTATCTTCTGACAGACTCTAGATACTTGTCTTTCAAAGACAGATTACTCTGTGCCTTGGATCAGCACCATTTCTTAAGCATGCAGGGCACAGTAGAATATCACATTGCAATCCTGGGTATTTCATGCCTGGTACTTCATGCAGCGTCCTCTTTGCAAGTCTCCATGTCTCCCTCAATGAGGCATATGTACACATTTCCAAATAAATAAGCTGTATTTTCAAAAAGAAATTAAATATAAGATATAAGAAAGAGCTGACACTGTGAAAATTTAAAAAAATGTTTAAATGTATAATGCTCTGAATACAGAAATACAAACATTTTAATTTAGTAAATCTTAACTGTTCATATTGACATCTGGGCTATTTTGTTGCAAATATTTACTTCTTTATATATTTCTTTATATTCTTTACATATATATGCATATATATATATGTGTGTGTGTATCAGAAAAACAAGCATACATATTCAGAGATTCAAATTCTGAGCCTGAGCTTTATACAGTTATGGATTATCCCTGTCCACTCCCACATGCTTTCAGATAAGAACAGAACAGATACGTACCTGCAGTCATCCCCTCCTGCACTGACCACATATCTGTCTCCACTTGTAAATCGAATGTTGGTTAAGTGGGCAGAGTGACCTAAAAATCGTTTGTGTTTTGCCTGAAAAAAAAACAATGAAATGAAAGAGTCTAAATATTCTGTGTACTTGTAAATCAAAACAAGTAGGCATGCGTTTATCTACCTTTTTATTGCATCATACAGTCATATAATTCAGAATGCTACATAGGCTTTTCAGATGTGACAAATCTCCTGAAGAACCACCACTGAGCTGCAAAGATAAAATTATCTCCAAATGAGACAGCACCTACAAATTTGGAGCAATGCTTAAGCATTAACATAAAAATACAAAATATATTTTGTCACGATAATTGTCTAGAAATTTTTCATATTTATTTATATTTATTTTGATATTTATTTTGATATTTTTTTTATAATTTCTAATATTGAAAAGAAATGACTTTCATTACAAGTTATCAATGCAGTGCAGTCTCAAATCCCAAAAATGAACTATGCCAGTATTACTGACAAATCTATGAACACTTCATCCATGGAAATACATCAATGGGACTAAAACTACCAAATGTTTTCCTCATCTGTCAAATAGAGATTGGAGGTGCAGATTAAAAAAATTAAGAAGGTGCTACTTTAAGGCAGCCTGGCAAACAGTATTAACACCTATCAGAACTTATAGCAAGAGTCACAGTACAAAATGGAAAATTAGGAAGAACTGAGATTAAGCGTGCTTATGAGACTGAATTAAGGTTACAAAGATGCATTACAAAGCTACAAATTCAGAGAAGAAAATATTTTTATAATATCAGCAGTATTTTATTTATTTATTTTTTAATAGCCATGCAAAAATCAGGTTCTTACAAATTTTTCAGGACACGGGAAGTCAAACAGTTTGACCATGCCAAAATCATCGCCTGTTACAAGGTTGATTCCCGAGTGAGAGACACAGGCACAGTTCACATCAGCTTTTTCAGCATGTCTGGACCAGATTCCAATTACTTCATCACCTAGAACACTGAAAAAGAAGAGAGAGACATACTTCTGGAAACTGCAGGAAAAGCAATACAGTAAGGGAATAGTAAGCAGCTCTTATTAATGTAACATGTTTCAGAAAAATATTGTTCCTACATTTTATTCCTATACATACAAATCTCATATAAAGTTTATTCCGTAATTAATGTTTACATTATCATATAAATGCTTCTGAAATTTATTGAGTGCTGTAATTCCCCACGTACTGTGTCCCATTATAACACTAACAAATGGAAGGTGAAATTAGCAGCACAAATACTGCGCAGTGAGGTTTCTGCAAAAAAATTAAGAAAGGACAGAATGCTCAAAGACACTACTGGGACGAATAAAATTTAGCTATCAGAAAACAGTTTTAAAATATACATTGTCACAATGTTTGTCTGTAACATTTTCATATCATATCATCAGATGAGAAGGCTCCTTGTGTCCAGTGAAGGTTATTCATTAATGGAGTGGTGGGGGAGGGGACTGAGGGCAACGAAGAAGAAATATATATCTTATGATTCCAAAAAGCACATTAATAGAAAACCTCATTTGCAAAACCTTTTCAAAAGTTTCTTTTTATTCAACTGTGCATACAATGTATGTGCATACTTTTAAGAACGTAAAGAAAGTAGTACTTAATGGCTTACCCAAAAAGAAATCCAAAGTTAGCTCAGTATTCAGAGCCCTTTGAAAAACTCACAGTTTTAGTCTGGTCTTGCAACAAAATATTACAGGATTACTACTACTACAGATTAACTACTACTACTACTACAGATTAACATAATCTATGTGTGTACTTATTCTCAACTGTTGACTGAGGCAGCGAAACAAAAGCAGGCAAGCAGCTCAAAATAAGGCAGAAGAAATCAGATTTGCATAATGTTAAACAAATGATTAAATATATAATAAAAATGTTATATGACGTGATACTTAATGTAATTTCTAAATCAATTTTTAGTTAAATGTAATAACTTTAGGGTTTTAAAAATACTTTTTTGTACAACTTTTAATATGCAAATGTTATTAGGAATTTTAGTATACAGTTACAATCAGTGTGATCCTGTGAGTAAAACTCAAATCATGTCTTGTACTGTTTCTTACTGTTTTGCAAGCGTATCCCCAAATCATTCTTTTGAAACAAAAAATGTAGTAGGCCAGTTAACTTGCATAGCAGAACGAAAAACTACTGAGCCCACTATAGATATGATCAAAGGAAGTTAGAGATGATACATAACAAACAGAAAGGCAAACTTTGGAGAGGTCAGTTTTTGTTACCTTGGCCAGTCAAGCAGCTCTTTTTCTACCATACAAGCTATTTACTTTGTTTTGCCACCCAGAGCTTATAAGATAAGTTGCCAAAGCACGTAGGTGCATTAAAGGAAAGTATGTGAATGAAGAGACGAAATACACATTTAAATAGCAGGTACTTCTCCTGGAAGTTACAAGCATTTTAACAGGTGTATATCTGTGAATCATTTACCTTGTCCAAGTAGCCCAAGTTATTTTGTCAATCACAGCCTGGTCCACAAGCTGTTTTCCTGAAGGCACTTCATAGACTTGCCTTTTGTAAGACCCAGTAGATACCTTACAGATGAGCAGAGAAGAGTTAATAGGGATTTAAAACACATGGGCTTGTTTGAAATGATGAAATTATAATTCAAAGGGGCTTTGCATTTTCTTGATTTCTTGATTTTCTTGATAGTACCTCTAAAATTATCTATTGATAAAACATCTTGCTCAATGAGTTGAAAATAATAAAAAAATCTATGCAAGTATATGGCAAGAGTGAGAAAGTGTAAGAAATCTTCAATTTTAAAATGTCTAATTAAGAAAATACAGTTGAAATACTTCACATTCGGCACATAACATTCATTCTCTCCATATATTGTGCATGCTGTTATGTATGTGTGCATGTCAATAAATACCATAAAATTAACTTCTATCTTTAACACCGATAAGCAGGTATTTCACTCGGTGTGGAGAGGCAAAACCAAGCTCATGTAATTTCTCTTCTCAGATATGAGCAAAATACAGAAAACAAAGTAGGACTAATTTATTCTGATTTTGAAAAATGTGTTCCGCCCTGTGGCTGGGAGTTCTACCACCCTGGTTTTGTTGCTGCTCTGGGAAGGGCAGAACTGAACATAAGCATAATGATGGTCAGGGATGTGAAGATTCACAGTTCCCTAAGGCTTACTAAATGATGGACTGTACGCTTCCTCATTTAAGAGGAAGCATCGAGAAAATGAAAACACATTACAGTGATTTTGAAACATGTTTTTCCTTTTTGTGCTTATTTCTTGCGTTTAATATCCAGGATAACTATTTTTGTAATCCTTGTACCACAATACAGTAAGTCTCATGACAGGAATCTCCTACTCCAACATTTCATTGCAAAATGTAGTAGTTTTCAAAGGAGAACACGCCTACACAGCATAAATACATTTGCTATTCAGTATCTTGAACAATTAATGACTGATACCTGGAGATAACAGCTATCTGCAGAGAAGTCCATCTGGATCACAAAACTTGGGATATCCTTGCAATAGCTGACTCGATTTAGCGTGGGGCCCAATGTCAGGTCATAAAAATCCACTGCATTCTCACTGGAACCAACTGCTAAATAACGAGAATCTGGGCTAAACCTGAGAAAGACATTATGAATACATAAACTTATGATTGCTTTTAAGACAGGTTTGATTTCACAGCAGATTCTAATACTTGAGATGCGTGGGAAAAATTGCATTTCATGCATCTGTTACTCAGAATAGGAGGGATTTTTTTTTGTCTGCTAAGCAAAACAACTTGTGAAACTAAATTTTGGAGGCATGCATATACATTGGAATGTGGCAATAATTCTGGTGGAGCTGTCATATATAAGTGAGCAAGGAACATCTCTGGAATAATTCAGTTCATTGTCTCATCATCATCATCATCCCAATGTAAAAACAACTGTGACACACCCTCAATGACTTTGACTCTCTAAGGCTATACTTACAAGACTACAAGATAAAAAAGTGAAATGATTTAAATAAAGAAACCTCAGATCTTCTAGATGGAACTTACTAAATAAAACCACTTGAAATCTAATCTTTCATCTGTACAAATTCCTCACAGTAACATTAGTGTTATAAGGGAATTTCCTGATTTCTGTTGTCTTCAAGACATAGCCTTCTGCAAACTCTACCTTTCAGTGGGGGGTTCTCCTCCCTCCCACAGCAGGATGCCTGCTAGTCTCCAGAAGTTCCTTTGAGCCAAACATGATTAGTTTATCTTACAGAAGGAAAAGTCTTGTACTCCTTTAGGGGACTGACACAGAGGCAAGTTCCATGGGTTTTCACAATTCAGTCGTGCAAACCTCTGATTTCATTTTACCTCCTACACATTGTCTTACCCTGCTCTTTCTTACACCTCCTGATCTGCCCTGTGGTTATGATAGTCTCTTCTTATTTTTGGCTTACTTTCTCCTTCCTCTTTCATTTTAACTAATCTTGAATTCTTGGCAGTATCACCTGAAACCCACTACTATAGAAGGCCTGGTTTTGATTGCTTATTATTTACTTTTAAAGTTCATGTAGTTCATCCTTCCTTTTTACTACAGGTACAAGAATAATGACACCAACTCATGCATGCACTGATTCCAGCACTCTGAAATGTTATTGCAATCCTCCTCAGAAAGTACTCAATTAAATTATATTCTTTAAAAATCAAAAGAATAGAAATGTCAAGGATATTACGGCATACAAATTCATTGCATTTTCTAACCTGATATCTTGGATAGCTGATCTTCTATCTCTTTTTTTCCCCCAAATCTTCAGAGAGGTCACAAGCAAGATAATAAATTCTCCATTTTTCATGCCAATAGCTACCATATCACCTTCTGGGCTGTAACAAACAGTACGAGCTGCGTGTCCTAAGCTGACTTTGTTCAGCATCTTCTGTGAAGGAATAAAAACGCAGAAGAGTAAATGTTTCTTTTTGTTCTTATTTCAAAAGTACTTTATGTTTCTAATATCACATGAATCTTTCTCAGAGTAGATTTAAAAGCAAGCTTTGAGTCTGCAAAATCATCCCAAGTCCAGGATTCTTTTTAATTTTTCTCAAAACAACTGTTTTTCAACACCTACCTTTTCAGCAATATCCCAGAGCCGTACTGTGCCATCTTCTGCAGCAGAAAGGAAAAAATCTCTGGAAGGATGTGTTGCTAGGCCCCAGATTGGTCCATCCATATGACCATTAATTAAAATGTTACATGCAGCATTTTTTTCTCCAACTTCAATTATTTCAGCATTTCTTGTGCCAACAAGAATTTTTCCCTTAAACAGTAAAAGAATCATCTCTGATATAACACATTAACTATTTCTGATTAACATTAGTAAAGATATAAATCAAACCTATACTTACGTTAAGAAAATCTGCTCAAATCAACTAATCAAAGCTAATTTACTTTTTAAACTCAGCTATGATCTACTGAAGTAGAAAGGAGTACACAAGTGGTAGCAGATGACTTATTGCTTGCCAGTCAGATATTTGAAAAGTGAAAAAAATACAAAATAGAAGTCTTTGTTAGTCTACAATCAAAATATATAATGAACATTAACCTAATTTGGACTAAGATCTCCTGAAGTAGATTTCTTTTTCCTGTTTTCAAGTCAGTTGTAGATAACTTGCAGCAAAACTTTTCATTTCAAATACCAATTACTGGAGAGAGAGGAAGGGATGTGCCATATTTTTAATGCTATAAATCAAACCACAAGTTGTAAGCTTAATTTCAAACACATGATGATTCCTTTACCTTGCCCCTACAAACAGAGCGAACGCAGTCAGTTATTTGCCCTGTCTCCAGTCTGAAGGCACGACATCGTTTCAGTTCTTGATCCCATAGTTTAACAGCTCCTCCTTCCTTTGATCTATTATGAAAGTATGAACAACTGTGAGTATAATGGCTGGCGCAAAAAGGACAATTAATATAAAAGAAATATATATAATTTAATGTAATTTACTGTAATCGATGCATTTGAGTGTTTTAAATCATTAAACATCCATTAGTTTTTACTGAACAAGTGAGGCTCTATACTGAGCCTGCTAGCTAAGCAAGAAATACTGATTCAAAGTCCTCACTGTACTACTTTACAGAAAAAGCTGAAAGATGGTCACTGCTAAGCCTGCTTTAAATTAGTAGATCTTGGAGAATTTGTCTAGTCAAAGGAGCAATTAACTATATGAACAAATTGCCATCTTATTATTAGGACTGACTGCATTTATCAAAATATGTTCCCTGTTTCCCTCAACTGCACATCTTTTACTACATTTGCCATGAAATACATTGCAAAAGATATAGGAGAAAAATCATGCAATGTTAACTACATGAGATAACAAACTCAAGTGTTAATCATCAAAGCACAAAGTATTCCTGTCATTTTCAGGAGAGCTGGTATTCCAGTGAAAAACACAATAGAATCAAAACAGTTTTCAAAAATGAGTTGATGTTTTAAAGCATTATAAATCTGGCATTTCCAGTAGAGCCAGGACATATGTTTAACTTGTCTTCAAAAAGAAAATCTCTCCTAACAAAAAATGTAATGTTCCATAATGCTGAGCAACTTGGATTATGGAAGAAAATCTGACAAAGAACTTCAAAAATTTTCATCACAGTTACTGCTGGTGTACAATTATCATTAGAAGAAATAAGAAAATAGAATATAAATTGCTAGTACTTACAACACAATATATTTTTTTCCTGATATAACGGTTTTGACAAATGATTTGTTATTACACTCAAAGAGATTGGATCAAAAGAGGCTAATGAACTGCAATTAAGAAGGCCAAGGTGGAACTAAAGACACAATTTTCCTGAACACAGAATTTGTTTTGTGTAATTTCAGTGCTTCAGTACTTGAATACATACTTGAAGCTCACAAAGTAGTGGCTTTGGAGATAGTAGTTACTACTTAGGGTGACTACTACTCTCTAAGCTTTAATGTCTCAATCAGCTTCTCAGTGTTAGAAGGAATTAATCCAAATCTTTTTAAAGAATAAATGCGTGTGCAGGAGAGAAAAAAAAAAGAAAAATAAGATGACTCACGGCCTTTCCTTGCCTCCTGTAACAATCAGACCATCTCTCAAGGTGGTGTACATTGTGAAAACTGGTCCATTGTGAGCTTTGGCCACAATTCGTATCAACACATGATCTTTCCAAACACAAACATCTCCACTGATAGTACCTGTAAATGTCAAGTTATTCTGAAAAGAGGAAAAATATACTCAACAATTGATTCTGAGTAAGGCAGGAAGAAAAATATTCAGAAACACAGATCACAACCATTTGCTTTTATGCTAGATTTCCCTTTTTAATTTTTCCGCTTGTGTAGAGCAACCAATTGTGGAGGAGATGTAAGATACAGGTCAGAATGAGCTGTTGTATGCTTTGCTGAAATCTGATATGTATGGTTTCCTTGTCGCCATTAGGCTCCACACTGCAGAAGGAAGTGACTTAAAACTCATCCACAGTGTAATCTACGTTTTAAGTACATCAGTCGTGCACAAATATTCTTAAAGAAGCAAAAAACCAGGAGCAGTTTTGACACTTGCCATAAGTGCACCATTCTCCTATGTGCATTATGACTTTAGTAACCAGTAGGTTTATGAAGAAAGCAGTCTGTCTTAGAATAAAGTTGTGTGTTTCCCTTTATTTCTGCTTGTTTCTGAAAGGTAATTCAAGTAATTATGTCATATTTTAAGGCCATTTTCTTCAGATATACTATAAGCTAACAGGAACTGATCATTGAGCAAAACTGTTTTATTAAGTGAAGAATCCTCAAATTCAGTGTCTCGTATTTTAGTATTAGTATAGATTCAGTAAGAACACTTTCCTTGAATTGAATGGTGTTGATTTCCTACATTCTTATTAAAAGGGTCAGGGCAGTGGCCTCTGATAAATGAGTAAATTGAAGAGGACTGGAATTGAACTTGGGAGCAAATCCTGCAATCATCCTCACAACGTAACTGTTTGGCTGTTTTCAACCTTTGTTTCAGAGCACTGGAACCAACTCCTTCTCAGACAACATCAAGGAAGTTTTCAGAACTGCTCCCTACAGGCAGAATGGAGAAAACTCCAAGTTTGGCTTTATTCAGCATACACATCTTTTTATAAAATCCTCATGAGCTTTGCATCCTCAAAGAAGCTCATACCGCACTCCAGGACATTCAGCATACAGATCTATTTACACACTAAGTATATTAGTTGGTATTAATTCTAAATAAAAAAAACAGAAATGCTAAACTGAGTTTATTAAGACAACTGATACAATCATTTGCAGGATATTACAGTCGCATTTGAATTGGGAAAAAAGCAAACACCAGAGAAGAGTCAATAATTTTTTTATGCATATATTTTAAAATAGCTTAAGGTACGTACAGCTCCAAAAGCTACAGACAGCATTGTCTGCATTCGGGCATCTTCTATGGAACTCAGTAGCCCTTTTTTACTGAGAAGTGCTCTTCCAGCCAGTGTCCAGAACCTCACGTGTTTCACTCCCACAGAAACAAACTGGGTATCTGAATCCGGTCTGAATTCTGCTACAAATATACGCTGGTTATGACCAGCTCGGCTGGCAATTTTGGCGCCTGGAAAAAAAGAAAATGGACTTTAAAAATTCACTCAGAAAAATATACATTTATGGCAATATTTATTTATTTATTTGTTTGTTCATTCTGGAGAATGATGATTCATCCAAGACCACACAGGTCATGAAGAAAAGCGAAATCTGCTCCTAAATTACAATTAAGCTAGAAATGATTTAGTAAGACCTAGCACTGAGATGTAACACCTAATGAACGTGCTCTCTACTTATAGATTTCAATTTCCTCAAGAATGTAAGAAAATTAGGAGCACAGATCCAAATAAGCATCCATCTACTCTTAAATTACAAGGAATCCTCTAAAACTGACAAACTACATACAAACTACAAGAGACTAATGAGAGACCACCTTGGAAATTTTGTCTAAAGATATTTTATTTTTTTCTGGAGAAAATGCAGGAACTGACTTCATTACAAATTACTGCCATGTAATGCTCTTTTAGTCTTTTCAGGCTGATTACAATTTCGACCCGTGCACATGAAGATTCCTGAATAATTTTATTACCTGCAAAAGACATTTTGTTACCTGGCTTCCTGTGGTATTTAGTTCTTTCCAGGACATGTATTTCTTAGCTGCCACGCTGAAGCTGAATCATCTCTTACAGATTACTATAGATACTTTTTTACTGAAAGGGCGGTGAATTGCTATGCATGCTTCCACCACAAATGTGTATAACATACATACTTGACGCAGCATCCAGATAGACAAGTTGTGGAGGATCATTTGCATGAATTTGGCAGCCGATTCATAAAATTCTGAGAGATACTAGCTGATTAACAGAAATCTCTGAAGTAAGAGGAAATAAATCAACAAGTCTAGAGAATCAATTTTGAAGTCTGAGCACAGCTTTTCCAGACAGGAAGCAGATGGCTTTGTCCTAAATCCTGACTCATATAACATCATTCAGAAATACTGTAGTATAACTTAACACACAAATAATGTAGTGGCACAGAGGAGCCATACTAGTACTATGTTTCTGCAGTGTTTAACTTCTAGAGCATTATTTTAGGTGTAAAGCAAATAATCAGACTTTAGAGAAGAACAGAAAATTTAATCTGGAAGTAACAAAGATATTTATAAACGGTAAAAAACAAGCAGCAAAGGAATGACTTAATTTTTATTTTTTAAGATGAATATGATTTTCTTTAATTATTCTATTTGTAAATCAGTGAACAATGTTGATCTTAACCCAGCAGCTCTATAAGCTCTATAAGCAGTTATTAAAACAGATAAGTACTTTTAGTTTGCTGCTTCTTACAGGGCATAGAGCACAGCATTTACCACAACAATTTTCTATCTACTGATATTTTTATGTTACAGTTGTCTTTGCCTCAACTCAATATACTTCAAACAACATAAACACATTCTACAAAAAGAACCACTTTCCTACCTTCCTGCCACTTCCAAATGGTAATGGTATGTTCAGGATCAAGCCCTACAGAGAGCAGCAGTTTGCCAGTGGCACTGAAACTGACTGAGCAAACTCCCTTAGAATGGTAGCACCGCAGTACTGATAGCGTCTGTTTGTTCATTGCATCCCACACATGAATAGAAGGAGCTGTAGCTACATAAACATATAAAAAAAAGTTAATTAGTGCACATTTTTACAGTGTGTAATGATTTGCTCTCTGAAATACATATTTTTTAATAAGACAAAAAAAAAAAATTCTTATCAGACAAAAAGAAAATAAGAAAAGAAAGATTTTGGCCTCCCTTTGAAAACCAATTTCATGCGAACAGGTTCCTTAAGCCAGGTCTAAAATGTTGGTCTCATTACACTACCAGAGATAAAAACATTGTTTAATGTTTTATTGGACTTACAGAGCTCTGCAAATCTTTTAACGAAAGCTATCTTCTCCTGTTTTTATTCTAGAAATACTCAGCTCAACATGCTATCTCAAGCCTCTACAAATAGTAAGTAGACAATCAGGAACATAATTTCTATGTAGGGCTTTTGAACAACTGATAGATTCTGAGAAATCAGTTCACAGTGCAAGACCAAAATCTCCTTTTCTACAAAATGGCCATCTGTCTGAAATGCATGCTCTCTTGGGAGAACATCGAGTTTGCTCACTGAAGTAGAACAACTAGGGTATTTAACTCAGTTTGTATTGTTTAGACTGCAAGCTCTGCAGTTAGAACCATCTTAACCATCTTTCCATACTACTGACGTATAATGTATTTCTAATATGATAACAGCTAGTGTATTTTTCCAAATGTAATGCCTTCTCTGCAGATCTTACAATCCAATTGTAGTTCATCATCTCTGAGAAGCGTCCAGGGCATCTCCAGGATGACAAGAGTCTCTCTGAAACTTCTTTCCTTCTAATCTCAAAGAAATCGGCAGATCTGGACGGTTATCGGTTGCTATCTAAGACCCAAATTCATGGAAAAACATTTACTTCAGCTCCTGACTATGTGTCTGTAATTAGCTAAATCTAGCCTCCCAGAGGCACTCATATAATGAGAAAGAGTGTGCACAGGGACTTAGGTAAAATTTTAGTCACAAATATATCTTCAATAAAATGAAATAAATCAATACCAAGACATTATGAAACTTAATTTGCCAGTCTAGCCTATGACAAACATTGCTGCTTCAAAAACCCCTAAATCACTGCAGAAAACAGTATCTAGAAAAGTTATTGAGAGAAATGGTGCCAAATATCCATCAATAAATTTCAAGTGAAATAATCTGTATCTTTATAATGAAAGCAACCAGCAGCTTGGATTCCAGACTAATGGTTCCATAAAGAAGAAAAAATAAGAGTGTTGGTTTCAGGCAGTTACAACAGAATTTAGTAATATACACAAGCTCAAAGCAAAGTTGCAATAGGAAAACAGGAAGTGAGAAGGAAAGTCTCCAGGCATTATATGCAGCAATTGAGATATTCTTTTACATTAAAAAACCATATCATCACTGCTTATTATATACAATTTAAAAGTGTAGGAAAAGGTACCTATATTCTTCCTCCCATCCTTAGAGCAAGCACAATTTGGCATATTTGAAAGAAGTCAACACATATTAAGAATGCCAATGTACATCTGTTCTTCAAGGAACAATCTTTAGATGCACATGAAGATTATTTTACTCTCTAGGTAGACATTAACACATATTTATGCATCTCTGAAGATATGTCATAAGACAATTATGGCTGCCCAACAATGAACTCAGTCACACATGATGGTGATGATTTTTTAAGGTTACATTTGAAAAAACACACACTAATAAAAATAGCTCAGTCAAGACTGTCAAAGACCCAAAATGATACATTAAAAACTAACACAATAAAAAACATTTTGGATAAGTGGTAATACATGCATGACAATCATACATAAATGTGAAAGGTGATTGCTTTATTCACTCAGTCACGTAGGCCTCCTCAATAGAATTTATGTTGAAAATGTGTAATTAAAACTCTACTCAATTAAGTATCTAAAAAAACTGCTAATGGTCAGCCCCAACATGCCTATAAAACCTGCAAACATCCAGAGGAATGCTACAGTAGCAGTATGCATTAGAACTCACTAATTACTGGGCAATTGAAGGGAATGTGTTACAACAAAATAGGCATTGTGTTCTAACATTTTGATTTTTAATGTTCTAATATCTACAATTTGCTGAAATACTGTTGTTTATATTCAGTGCTAACAGTACAGGGTTTTAATAAATTAAAATGAATTTATGTCATTTATTGCTCTGTAAAATTGTAGATGGCTACTAGATAGGCTAACTACACCTGAAGATGTTAAAATTTTATTTCCCTTACCTGACATATCTGCTGAGTCTCCTGTAATGGAAAAGCAGCAGAAAAATAATTAGATCAGAAATAAGATAAGTGCTAAAGAAAATATATGCCATATTTAGTGTAAATTCTTAACACACACTTTGATGTCATCTCCTTGCATTGGAGCAGCATCAACACTGCGTTTCATGTTAAAGATGAAAAATTACTGATAAATAGTGGTCACACTGGAAATATGAATTAGTAGAGTGGATATGTTTTTATTTCTATTTTGAGTTACAACACAATTAATTTTATTTTGCTGTATGAGGGCTGCTCTGAAAGTACTGCCTCCTACTTTGTTATGTTGGTCCACAACATAAGAGGTAGATGTTGGTGGTACAGCAGTAGTGGCTGCATCTTCCCATCCTTATTCTGTTAAATTTTATTGCCATGTGACAATGGCAGCAGAAGGGCAGTGAGGCAATGGGTGTTGTGTCTCAGCAGAGGTGGCATGAAAGACAAGCCACATTCCAGGCAGCCATGCACACCCATTACACCATGACATGAAGAGCATCTCTATCAGCTTGCCCACACAAATTGGTAGATTATATCCAGGGAGCTGAACATCAGCTTCAATGTACTGGAAACAATGGTGGCAGTGTTGGAACATTGCAAAATATACAGCATAGAGTCCCCTAAATGTTCACACAGGAACAGAAAGAACCCTGTATGCAAGTTTGTCAAGACCTTTTAAACCGATGCAAGTCTGAAGGTGACAGCTTTCTGGATAACACCATTACTGGTGACAAGACACCACTGTGAACTGGAATCAAAGCAGCAGTCCATGATGTGGCAATACAGAAATTTGCACTAAAGAAAAGGCTCAAGTGAGGATTTTTATGAGCATAACATGCAGGCTCTTGTTCACTGCTAGTGAAAATGCATAGCTAATGGTGGTGACTACGTTGAAAAATAGCTAAGAATTAAGAATACAAAGAATTCTTTAGTTAGTTTTCAAGTGTCATCATCTGTTCCTGATTTATATCCCATAATACACATTATGAATGAACTGAAATTGTTCTACTGGTAGTTGATGTAAAAATGACTACGGAATAAAAAACCATTAAGGGTCCCATACTTCTTCTTGGGTAAAATGAACACTGAAGAAAGTGATTCATGCAAAGAATAGATTTTCACAATATTAGTACATTATTCCCATATATTCTACCCTACGGAATAATAAACAGGGCTAGAGTAAGAAATCTGCTGAAGAAGTCCTAAGACAACAACAAAAAAAATCTATATTCTAGCAAATATTCTTTGCAGTCAAACCATAGGCAAAAATGTGCAGAAAACTATTTCTGGATAAATTATTACAATTTCTTTAAATTGATGAGGAGGAAAGTCAAAGAAATTTAGTTTAGCTGTTAGTATCATTAGTGAGTCAGTTTTAATGAAATACACACTTAAGAATCCAAAAGATGCATGAAAGAAGGTAAGAAGCTCTGCCAAACTGACCAGACTCAGATGTAAAACTAGGAAAAAAAAAACCCACGGAAAAAAAGAAACAACCAAGCTGTTTTTGATTAAGCAATGATCTTTTTGTGTGTTCTATGCACTAAGGGAAATAATGTATGCTTCCACCTACCAAAACACAACTGCAAGTATGAAAATAGTCACTATGTTCTAAGACTACAGAAAAAAATTATTTTCATCTGAAAAAAAGGGGTCTTAGTCGAGCTATGCAAATATAGGGTGGTATGGCTTTTTTTGCCTTCTTTGTTGTTGTTGAGCTCATAGATTAATTGCAATGTTACCATGAAATTTCTCCCTTTTCCCTGAAAATCTAGATTTATCCGTAGGGATTATTAGGTCTTGGTTTCTGTATAAATTCTTACAGCTACGCATTATCAAAACTCTCTGATTAAACAGCCCTACACAATGAAGTAACTAGTTTAAGTATTCAGGTTTAACACAAGCTGATAAATAAATCCAGAGTAATATAATGGGGCTTAAGATTTCCCAACAAATATCTTTTTCATAATACTACAAACCGATGATAAGATTCATCTTTCAAACCACAACGTTTTTCTTTAATTTATTAAATTATACTCAAACATATAAAGAGGACAGGTAACTGAGTAACACTCATACGAACGGAGATAGCATAATCAAATACTTTTGTGAATTATCATGAACTCACAAGGCCTAAATGCATGCTCTTATGTTAGTTTCTTTTTACAAAAATACAAACATACCTACTTGGCCAGTTGCCACTATGTTGGTAAACTTGGGGTGCTGATTTACAGTGAGGCACAAAATATCATCATTATGTTCTTGGTAAAAAGATTGAGAACCTAGAATAATAAAAAAAAATAATTCAGCTTTAATTAAAACATTTACACACATACAGACATCTTTAACGTTTGAAAACTTCGTAATATTTGTTACAGAAAAGTATTATGGCAATGTTACAGTTTAGAGCTTACCCCAGAAAACAGAAACCTCTGATTTATTTTTTTTTTAATCTCAATTTTAATACATAATACTCAATAACTCTTCAGACGTTTTCTTTGTCAAGTTGCTGAAACACCACAGAAACAAATGGTATTGAGTTTTTAAAAGGCCTGCTTTATCTGAACTAAATTGCATATAGTGAATGATGTGATGTAGAGGACTAAAAAGTAAAACAAATTGAAAAAAAAAATTCAGATTTAGAAAATATTAAACCACACTGTTCAAAAGTTCTAGCTTCTAGGATAATTTTAGCAGGCAAGTTCCAGAAAGCTCACACCAAAATAATCAAATCTTTACTTTCTGCAAAATTCAGTACCCAGAAATATTTAAATACATAAAACTTGCAGAAATATTTGAATACATCAAGCTTGCTTATGCAGATACTATTTATGATCTCCACAGGAGGTATCTTTTGCAACAGTGAATAAGAACATTAGTTTTTCCACTTAAACTTATTAGATTTAAATTTTACCAATAATTTCATAAGGTCTAGCATGATATGCAAGAAGAAATACTATTCTTGAGTGGGTTTTCTCCTACCTGTTGCCACATTATACAAGATCCCAATAGATGCAGTATGATAGATAACATCAGCACCATCATTCAAATAATGCACATTGTTCCGGCAGTCCTTGCCTCGGTACCCAAACACCAGCTCCAAAATTAGGTCCTAAGAAAGACATTTAAGTACATCAATCAAAATCATAAAGCAATTAGTAAAATTTACAATGTTTTTTAGGATTTTGTTTTTGAAATATGCTCTGATGTGGTAACAGAAAAGGAGTTGAATGGTGTCTCAAACCAACAGAAACTAAGGTCTTGCCTTTTGTCAGGTTACGAACACTGATACGCAACTTAGTTCTAGCTGCCAATTAAAAATGCTGAAGTACAACCTAAAACTTCTAGAACACTGGTGGCGAAAGGTCATTTTGTACTCTAAAACAAATGTTTCGTTTCAGGTTGTAAAAAATATTTCAGTTGACATGAAGAATTGCATTTTTCACAGTTAAGTGAAATTTCTACTTCAGATTAACCAAACGTGAGTTTTTGCATTGGCTATGCACAAGAAAAAAAAACCAACAGGTGTTGGAGCCAAAGGTATCATTAATTTTGAGCTTTACTTAAAAAAACAAAACAAAACAAAACAAAACTTTTTTTTTTTTTTAAACACAACTGTTAACAGTAATAAACAATTACCTAAATAAGACAGTGCTTTTAGTGCTTTCTACATACTGCATATAAAAAAGATCAATGCGCTTTTTCTTACCTCTATAGGTCTCTTTTTTTTCCCAACATTATTTGTTTGAAGTTTCTCAGGCTGTGGCAATGCCCTACTAACTGGTGGTCTGAAATAAAGAACTGTGAATAAGAGAAGGCTGTCCGTCACCCATTCCATACTAACACAGTACCTTCTAACCTGCTACTGCATACGGAAAATGTCTAGTATCATCCTGCTTAACTGACAGTTGTGTTCATCTTTAAAAGATCCTTCTGTCAAAGTAAAAAAACACGCCTTACTTCAGAAATGTTGAATGCGCTACACTGCCTGACAATTCTTCCAACAACCCATGAGATAAAAGCAAAAACTTGTTTTTCAACAAATGGCAACTGGTAGATTTTAATTGCGTATTCTCATAGTACTTCCATCTTCCCCGTGCCTGTTTTATCTAAATACTTGACATCATCATCCCTTTTTCCCACAATTCTCAGTAGGATCTATTTTTTCTTATTATAACTGTTCATAAGGAACTCCAGGTACAACTGCCCATTCGTTCTTATAGCAACAAATGCAAGTTATTTCAACATTCAGAAGTAAATCATCACCACGCAAATGCATGAATATTAGCATTAACTTATATTCCACTGTTCTGAATAGTCCAGATTAAGAAATGTCAAATAGATATGCCTGATACAGAACTATAGCATCTTTCAGATAATGTTCAACTGCTTATACCCAAAGAAATAAATACATTTTGTTGACCAAAGTCAGACAGTTGTTTCTGTTTTGCAGGAGCAATTGTTATTGACTACAGATGAAATACACATGGCTGTATAAAGAAAACGAGAGAGACCCTTGAGAGGAACAGTTCATTTAAAACTAAAATCTAATGACAGATTCTGCGAAATTCAGATTATTTAAGCCAGAAGGCAGTGTGACAAACTGGTATCATACATAAAACAACACATCAACTCTCTTCAATACTTCTTTTAGTACGAATTTATCCTTTAATTCCATCTTTGTTCAAGTGATGTCTTTGATGCAATTAAGCACTGTACCTTTTCTAGCAACAACAGATGATGGTTTTTTAATATCAATTTTGAGCTAAAAAATACTATTTCAATTATCCAAGTACAATACCATTTTCTGAGGTGTATCATATTCTCCCATTTTCTCTGCCCAATTTGAGTATAATTCATAGGTTTATTGTGTCACAAATCAAAACAATTGTACATATAACACAGATTATATTGCAGATACAAACTGTGCTCTGAAATACTTCAGTTACTTCCACTATACATAGAAGCCTGTAAATGCCTACAAAAAAAATTTTCAAAAGAAAACCAGATGACAAACAAAGTATTGTTGAAGGTTTGTATCACCCAAACACAATCAATTTTTGAAAAACTGGCTACTGTGTGAAATACAGCCTGAAAGAGACCCTCACAATATTTAATTCAGTGACATAAATCTGTATTTTATAAAATGTAAAAGCTTAAAAATAGAAAATCCAAGTCCATGTATAAAAGAAAATATTATTTTAAACTGGATAACTAACACACTGTGTCTTTTCACAGGGAAGGCATATAGGTTATAGTAAAAAAATTCAAACTTATTTTAATGAATGAAATCCTTAAAGATAAAACGATAGAAAATTCAGGCCATGACAGAAAGTTCCTGAGTCTCATGTTTCGTACTGCATTTCATTTTTAATATTAATAAATAAGTGCAAGTTTTATGAAGAATGGAAAACAGAACACTAAGTGAAGTATAGAGAAATATATCTAGATGTAGATGTCTACCACATACAGCAATGCAGGTCATAAAACAAGTCCAACATGCTCATGTACTAAAGGTATCTTACTCAGATAGAAATATCAAAAGATAACAGGAATGCAAGAATTTTCTTGACAAATGCTTACACAAAAAAATGCTTCCTTAAGAACACATAATGTTGATTTTAAACTAAGCAAACACAACATGTACCTCTCTCCTTTCAAACATGAACATCATGAATAATGTTGAAATGTTGTAAATTGATTGATCCCATTACCAGTGATTTTGTTGGTCCTAACCATTAGATTCCTCCAGATTCATAGGAAGGAATCTTATCCTACAATAAATTAGTTTCAACATCCACTAATCTCTCGCTGTTATCTCCTCTTCCATCCCATGCTGCAACTATAAAATTGAATAGCAAGAAGAGCATGGAGCTCCAGAAATACATAACCTCACACTGTATGTTGTGCATGGAACTTCTACCTGCCTGTTACAGAACTGTGCACTCAAAAATGCCTCTAGAGAAAGAGAAATCCAAGAAGTAGAAAAAGACGCTCCTCTTACAGTTCCAGAAAGTCTTATCTGAGAGAAGGAGTAATTTCTGATGCTTATCAGATAGCATGGAAATCTTTGAGAATGGTGTCCTTTAGATTATATTGTAGCCAGTTTGGGCCAGGTTAGGGTTAGGGCTACTTCCCAGTAAAGAAAGTAGTAAAAGCTGTAAGGACATCGTTCAAGTCACAGGTTAATGTCACTGGAAGTGAAACAGAGTGGAACTCAAGATTTTTCTGCTGCTTGCACCTAGAATGTGGAATTTTTCTAACATTTGCTGTTTACTGATTCGTTGGGATAGAATAGAAGAAGTATTTCATATTTTGCAACTGCTTGTGAAGACCATCTATACTTAAAGGATTTACAGCTAGACAGACACAAATACAGGCTAATAGTCATTTTTAGCGATGTTGGTACACTAACATTTGTACATTAGCATAAGAAAGAACGAAATAAAGTTGAAAAAAGTTGGCTAGACTATTTATACTCAGTTGCAACTCTCTTAAGTAATTTTAAAAAAATTATTCAAGTACCTGTCTATGAAACACCAACTGTAGTGTTTTAGAATGCAAACTATAAACACAGATGTATTTTCCCTGTAATTAAGTTTCAGGGTGAGAATTTGTGCACTTAAAAGCAGGAATGTTGAAGAATATCAGAATACATTTTCCAAATGCTTTTCTAAAGCTGCAAAAGCTGTTTTTCATTTGTTATTTTTAAGTACATAGAGTAACTCATTTCATACAGAATATACAGTGCTCAAGTATTTGCATGTAGAAGATAGCCTGCATGCTCATATAGTGATATGCAAAAGAGGGAAGGGAGAACAGGAAAAACATTTGGGGGTGAATGCACATATGGATGAGGTCAGTTTGAATGTGTTGAAGGAGAACTCCAGCCATCTATCACAGGGGAAATAAATACCTTGATGTTGACACTTTATTTTCAGCATGAAAATAGAATTCATATTTATACATTAGCATTTCTTTTTAGGAGACTGTTTTTGTTTGATGGTTTACCAAAAAAACAGAAGCAATTTAAAGCAGCTCATGGAAAAAATACTGCTACCCACTAGTCCTGCACTGTATCTTATTTCCTATATTCATTATTGATACCATTTTCAAAGTTTTTAACAGAATAAAGGATGGTTGCCTGAATTTTCCTTCACTGTAGTCCCCATAGAGTGCGACTGATTCTTTGAGTTCCATGGTAACTCACAATGTCAGTTAAGACATTCGTTTATCTTTTGAAAATTACGGTATTATTACAGTGTTAGGAGGCATGGTTTCATAGAGCAAATTACAGCTGCTGGTACAACTGAAACATTCTCTTCCTCTGAATGTCATCATAGCTACACTTCGTATTTAGGTGACTGGCATAGAATTCAGCAACTGATTTTGCAATAGCATTCAGCACAAAGTGACTTTCACTGCCTTCCCATACATACCAACAAGTATGAAATAGGTAATGAATTTTATAAGAATGAATTTTTACAATTATTCTTGATAATATTTTCAAAGTCACTTGTGAAACTTTAGAGATCCAATTTCCATTAGAAGATACTGAAATCTGGTAGTTTATAAATAAGGTTCCTTACAATGATTAGTCATCATGATTTCACAATCTTGTGAGTAGTAAGTGCCTTTTTGTATACAACTGTGCACATATAGGTAATTTAATACTTAGATATTAAGCAGTAACTACAAACTGGCATGTCTACTTGTCCAAACAAGCATAAGAGAAGTCACATTTGAGATAGAGAGCAGTCCACTAGGAACTGGTCTGAGTACTAATCTATGTATTTTAATAAAAAATATTGAAAATTATTATTTATAAAACATAGAAAAGTTTAATGTTCCCTATAGTTAATTTTATATTGGTAGGTAAAGAAGTATCCAGTTTACTATATACAACAGAACTATAATGCATACATATAAACCTAAAATTTGTATGTAGAACATTACTATATTCTGAAGGTGCATGGAATAGCACCCAACGTGAGAGATGGCTTCTCAACGAAATGAGAAATGACAGTACAATGTGGAGTAGACAGCAAAATAAAAGCATTACCTGGAACCTCTTTTCAGCAGCAGGTAGGAAAGAGAAAAGGATTACTTATAAAGGTTTGTCTGAAAGCTAACTGTCAGTGAATAATACAATAAATAATTATTACTAATTTTCTGGTTTATTTACTTCTTTTATGCAAGGAAATTACTACTTAATATGCTGTGCATGTTTTTTTTTTTTTTTTTTTTTTTTATCAGTACAGAAAAATTCAGATCATTTCAATGGGTATTATGAACATATACTGCCATGAGAATATATCTCTTAGGAACACTTCCTACTGCAAACTAAAGAAGAAAGCAGAAGCATCACTGAAACCTCTGAAGTGTATGAAGTGCTTAAACAGTTGGCAAACACAACACTTGAATATCCCAAAGAAGGGTTTTGCAGGTTTAACTTCCTTGAAAGAGCTCAAAAATAGAACAGTCAACTCACTACTGAAGACAGATGTTCAAGTTCAATCATAAAAATATGTTGTTATACTAAAATACAATTATCTCAGCTAGTGAAAGTATGGGCGATACTGATCACTGCTGATCTATAGTTACTATATTTTTTCAGCAATTACTTAATTCAGTCTGTATTGACTAAGATATTTAGACATTTCACAAACTTTTTGCACTGGGTGATTTCTTTCAGTCATGTATGATGCACGTGAGTCTATACAGACTACTCGTATCTGTACTATGCACAGGTACTTTTCATCAGTCTGATTAGCAGGTACACTTGTTTTGATTTGCTTCTAAGTAATTTGGCTGCAGAAATTTCAGTGTTTTCAACCTCAAGGCTTAATTGCTGGCATTAATGCACATTCTGATGTCAATGTGATGTGTGAGCTGCCCAAGTTCAGACAAAACAATCCCTATTTCAGTAGCTTCCTCTCCCTCTTTCAATCCTTCAGAAGAACAATTTAAGTTTATTTATTGTCTTTTTCAGGTCAAAATGAATTCTACATGTGGATCAGTTTGTAAACAGTCAAAATACAAAAAAACACTGCAGGACAAAAAAAAAAAAAAAAAAAAAAAAAAAAAAAAAGAAAGGAAAAAGAAGAAATTTTGCCACAGTGCCTGGCTTTGGATTGCACATGGGTGATATTTGACAGGTGGATCTTCCCAGATAAGAGATCTCAGCCCAGGGACTAAAAAACAGTATGTACTAAGAACATATGATAATGGTAACAGTGAGAGAAACACTTTAAATGTTCAAGTAGCTGACAAATCGTTGGTAAATTTATTTTAAAAAATTAAATCTGAAATCCTTCTTTAGTTTTCGAGATTTCTTGGTACAAACATTCTTATATAAGTCATATTGACAGTATCCTCTCTTTGACAGTAACAAAGAGAGAACACTTCAGGAAGGGTAAGAACAGCATAAGAATACAGTTATTTTCTCCAGGCTAATATACCAACTTCCAGAGCTTTTCAGGTCAAGGAATTGCTAAGCCAGAAGTGTTTTCAAAATTAACCATCCATGATGGGATTTTTCTTCTAAGCAATTTAACTACCACAAAACCGTATTTGGGAAAGAACTTGTAAAGGATAGAAGTAGTTTTCTGATTTGTTTAATTATGCTGACAACCCACACAACATCATACAGACAGTAGACATATTTTCAAATAAAAACATATCTTTCAATAGTGCTATTCAAAAATTATAAATAAATCAGAAATATAAATATATTTTATATTTTTATTTATTTATATTTATATAAATATAAATAATTTTATTTATAATTAATTATAAATAAAATTTAGATACGATTGGTGCCTCAAAGCCTACTACTTTTTTATTTTGATAGAAGTTAAAATAAATATTCCAATGTCAACAATACATTTATGACAATTTTATGAAGGAAATGATGTAGAGTTACTAAAGTTGGCCTTAAGCAATAAATAACATAAGCAGACTTCAATGTGATGTAACTCTGAAATCTTGTTTAGTATCTAGAACTTTTCCATAAGTTTCCATAAAGTTTTATGTGAAATTTAAACCTTCAGCATATTTCTCTTTAGTATATTAACTTGTACAGCACCAGCATCTCGCATTTCGAAACAATATCTGTGTAACTAACTCCTAAAAGTAAACAAGAAGTCACAGGAAGAGTCTGCTAGCCCAATCTTTTTTTTTTTTTTTTTTTTTTTTTTTTTTTCAAATCGTTATATCATACAATGCCAATTGTACCAAAATGCCAACAAAGGATTTCCAATTTAATACTTAGAAAGAATGTCTCTCTAATCCAGTCTTTTTTAATTTCAAAACTTCCAATAACATGAAGATTCCTACACATCTACAACACGAAATAAGGGTTTCCAAATACACAATGAAAAACAAGTTGAAATAGATTTAATGCTAATTTAGTCTGCAGTTCTATCACATCTATATCTTTCCTTACTAAAGAGAATGAAAGTTCAACACAATCCCTATAATCATTTCCATTAATACTCAGCATTATTAGACCATTAGAACAACTTAATGTCAGCTGTATTATTTTACAGCTTGCCTCTTCTCTGAACATTCGTTTCTTTTAGCATTACAAGCCACTAATCGAGTTACTTTTTTTTAATCACAGACACTATGCAATAAAACGAATGGTTGTGCCTAAAGATTAAGACTTGGTGTACAGCAAATTATTTCTTCCATTCATTTCTATTTTTGTAAAATGCTTTTATTCTTTATTTCAAGCAGTAGCAAAATTAGACTTAAAATTGTTAAGATTTCAAAATTTATTTATTTATTATTTACCTAATGATTTTCTTTAGAATACTGAATTGCACGGGAAAGATTTAAATTTTTAAAAAGCCATGTTAAAAAAATGGGAAAAGTTATGACTGTTGTAAAAAAAAAATAAAAAAATAAAGACAATGATAGTTGAAAGTATGAATTGATTCAGCCTACATCTCAAGTCAATGTGTTAGCCATAAAAATGATTAACACAGAAAACTGTCCTCTTCATGTGGTATTATGAAGGTGAAAACGAAATATTTCTTTGTTTCTGCTATTGCAAGGAAATTAAAAAAAAAAAAAAAAAGAGAAGAGAAAGCCCAGAAAACTGCGAACAGAAAACTACCTCATAACAGAACAAAAATAATCCTTTATTCAGATTCTGGAAAAAGTATTTTTATTTTGAAGTGAAGGGTCACTGGACAATAATTATTGTGATATGCTGACAGCAGAAATCCATAATTCACAGAGAAATTCCTTGCTTACCTGACTGCAGAATTCTGTACCCTCCTTTGCTTAGTCTGTCTTTTTGACCCTAGGATTCTTTTATGTTATAATGTAGAGCTTTAGCAAAACAAATTGACATTGTTTTCATTTACCTTATAACGTATATTTGCATTTTTGATAGACTAACTGGCCTAGACTTCTGATTTCCTATGTAATCATATTCTTACATCTAGGACATTATATAAAAGCTGAGATCATGTTTTCTGCTTAATAATCAAATTAATTTTAGTGAATCAATTTTTGTTACCTAGCGGCGTCACTTATGACCAAATTCAGGCCACAGTCCAGGACTAGAGCAACCCACAGCTTCACAGATGTTTTTGTAAAGCAGAAGCAGAAGACTGAATTTTCAGGTACGCATCTTCCTTTGATTTGACCTAACTCACTTAATACTCCAAATATGAAAAAATCACAGTCCTAGTAGTCCTTCCCTTTTCCTTCTGTACTGAGGGAACTTTATTATTCAGCCAGGTTTCAGGAATTCCAATTAATCTCTCCAAAATCTCAAAATGAGATGCCACAATCCTATGCAGTAATATTTTTGGTATGATTTTTGAAGTCTACATAGACCTAGAAATCAATTGCCTGGTAGTACCTATCCCTCTCTCCTCCCATAGAGCACTAAACTCTTCTTACACTCAGTAGTAAAACAAATAAACAAATGAATATTCTCAGAAATACACACAAAATCTGTGTGCACCTGTGCTCCTTACAGTACAAGGATTCAAAAGCTCTCTCATCTAATGTCAGGCAGTCAAGTGTAACAAGCCTACATCATGTGGAATGTCATTAACCACATTCTGAGCAAAAAGCTAAATAGTCAGTAAATAAATAAAAAAAAAAGAAGAAACACTGTAAAGCTTACACAGAAATGCAGCCTAAAGATTTGTTGTGCAGCAGAAGTACCTGCTTTTGACTGATTCTGTGAAACTGAATACGTGCAAAAACTCATTACTTAATGCAAACAAATCAGAAAAATGCTAGGTGGAGCTATCAGGTCAGATCCTTAAATATTACATAACCATTAGCACAACACTGCAGGGCAAGTTAGTAACATCGCTCTTCTCCCAGATGCTTTTTATTTTTTAGCTCCAACACAGTGATGCAGACATGGTACAGACATTTCAGGTCTCTCTGCAACTTGCTCCTTGCACTGTTTACTCCATGTTGGATCTCTACAACAGCACTGTCACATGGACATACAAAACTTCATAATAAACTAGCAGAGCTTTTAGCCACTGTCGAGTACTGAGGAAGAGAGGATGTGATTTGATCATCTCCTTCCAACTACTGTATTCAGTGCCCACTCTTATTTACTCAGACTGAGTACTTTCTTTGCCTCATACGTCTCTTCTAACCAGTAACAAGCTACTATTTCATAGTAAAGTGTGAAAAAGTTCATTTCTATTTCGAAGTATAGCTTTATTTTTTCAAGCTGCTTAAGTTTTTAAAATGTCTTGCACTCTGTGCAATTTAACTTACCTCACTACCCCCTGCCTTCATAGGAAGCAAAAGGGAAGGAATATAAAGTAAAATAAAAATTAGTATCTATGAAAATAGACCTAAGAGAACATTTACCAATCTTAAATAATGTTAATTTCAGTAATTCAGAAGCTAAAATACATTCAGAAACCATATCATGCTTTTATTCTTCACAGAAATGTCTTTTTCCCTTCATTTGAAATTTTAGGACCCAAAACTTTTAAGTAATGAAAGCAATTGAGTCCCTTCATCAACTTTGATACATTCTGAATCAGAATCTAGTTATCTTGCTAAAAAATTAGTATTCTACTTGAAAATGAAAACCACAGCTCCATCAGTTTCAAGACAATTGTTGAATGAAATACAAGAGGTTTATAGCTTCATTTTTAACATAATTAAATCACAGCTTTCCATAACAGAAGTAAATATTTTTGTTTATATCATGCATATTATTTATTTTTTTATTTCCACATCAAATCATCCAATTAATCAACAGAAAGACAACTTTTCATTTTAAATGTAAAATACGGATCATGGCTTTATATGCATGCATCCCTTTCTTACTTCAAAGACAAAACCTAAAAACAAAAGACAACAAAACCCCCACAGACATCAGGTTGCATTTCTCAGTGAGGGTGTCACGTATCTGCCAGCTTCATTAAGGAAAGAGGCAATGCATTATAACATATCACCTCAAATTCTTGCAGGCTTCCCATCTGCTACTTCTCTATACATTCCCTCCTAGCTAAACTGCTTTGTATTTTCTGTACTCTTCAATACTAGTGTTCCTCAATTGCCTTATTTTACACTTACTTTATGTGCCAGTCTAACTTTATTCTGCTCCCCAGCACTTCCTCTCTCTCGTAAATCATACACTAGTGAACCAGGTACAACTAACTAGCACGGTCTGTGGTGACAGAACAAGGGGAAAATAGTTTAGTCAAGCTCAAAGATTTAGGTAAGATATAAGGAAAAAGTCCTTTACAGTGAGGATGGTGAGGCACTGGAACAGGTTCCTCAGTGGTGTGGTTGATGCCCCCATCCCTGGAGACTTTCTAGGCAACACCAGATAAGGCCCTGGGCAAGCCCATCTAGCTGTGGTATCCTGTTCATTACAGGGTTGGACTGGATGGCCTTCAAAGGTCTCTTCCAACTCTAAGGATTCTATGAACTCCAAATCATGCAAAGCAATCAACTATATTTTCCAAGACTCATTAATAGAAAGTGCGGAAACATGGCTGACAGAATTTTTCAAAGAAACGAAGAAATTACAAGGAGGTAGAAACATGATGTAATTCAGACAAGTTGGTCAACTCCACTTGTTGGCAGAACAAAAAAATTGAAAGTTGTCCTAAAACAATTCAATAGGTTCTTATCTACAGTGACATCACTAGCTATCACTTGCAAGTAGTAAAAGTTTTGAAAGTAGACTATTATCAAACAACAGCAAATGTTTCAATTTTATCTCAAGAAATTCCCCAAATATAATAAATACATATATCAATAGCAGTCTTTTCTTCTTTCTGAAGAGAAGATACAGCCTAGTTCTTAGCCATGTCAACTGATAAACACTTTTTTTCCCAATATATCATTTTCATTCTTTTCATACATATCTCTTTTAGATGTATATACAATTCAACATGATTATACCTTACTATTAATTATCTTCCAGATTGCTTTCTTGTCTAGAATTATAATTTAGCAATTACCTTTCATCTAAGGTTGGCTCCTTTTGTTGTAGATGAGGCTTAATTCCAAACATTGGTCTAATGTTTGTTGATAAGGCTTTGATGGTGTAATTAATTTCATTTTCCCTTGTCACATCACTGTCATATCCTAAAAAAAAAATCAACGTGAACAGAATCAAAACAAAGACAGAAAAAAAAGATGCATAATTTGTGCAGCTTTCAGTGAAGCACTGTACAATTATAGCTTATTAAAAACAAATACAAAAAGGAAGGAAAGCAGCTGGGAATTGTGAATATTATTAATGGAAACAATCTAAGAAATCAAATTGTCCTTGGGGAACTATTAAGAAACATTCAATTGACATTCAAAGCCATCCTATTTCTGTTTGCATGGTTACTCAATGTAACTAAAAAGCACCTGGCTACGTGACACCAGCTATTAGTTCTTGAAGATTCAGCATCTGGTTGTTCTCAATTTCAGGATCTATCCACAAGGTTCTAACAATTGGATAAATTCTAAAGTTCTGCACTGGGTTCCCACATAATGGTTAGGAATAGCCAGGTGTATCAAGATGATATTTGCTATATTTAGTGTAGTAACTATGGCCAAAGTTTAGTGACTGGGTTGTTACTCTTCATTTCATTCAAACAACAAAACTACTAATTGCAACATTCTATGCATTTGCCATCTAACTGAAATTCTGAAATTAACAAGACATGATAAAGATAAATTTTTGTGGAAAATGTTGTCAATGTCTTTCTAAAATAATGGACCTCTCCTTCTCTTAGAAAATATTTTGAACGCATACCTTAAAAAGATTCTGTATAAAGTGCTCGAGCACAGGTAAGCTCATTGGGCAAAGCTGTGTTGACTGTTCATAAGGCAGGAGCCGAACAAAAACTGAAGATTGACATTTTTGATTTAGAAAGCTACAGTTGACCAATTCCCATACTTGTTCAAATATTTAAACTTTCTCTTTGGTCATCTAGTAGATTTCAGTGAAAACTGAAGTTTATGTACTACACAAAATTATTTGATGATTAGCAAGACAAATTTAAAATGTTTAAGGAGTCTACAAAGAAGGAAAACTGCACTTTGGAGGAGAGAAGTGGTTCACGAACCCTTGGAGTTACATGTGTGAAAGGAAAAGGTAAGCATAGCAAAAACATGAGAATTTTATTAAAAAAAAAAAAAACAGTATGTTATCAGTGTTATGATTTTGCATAGATTAAATTATAAAATATGTGAACATTAGTCTACCTCAGACTATGACGTTTTTATACTATGGAAATAGCTGCAATGGAAATACGCAAAAAGATCAATATATGATGTTGTGTTGTATGGATTTCAACATAATTTCATGATAAGTAATGTCCAAATCTAAACAGTTAGAAATTTATTTTTCAGTATGGAGTTCTGGAAGTTAATTATAATTAACACAATTTTTTTAATTTTATGGATGTCAAGATTCTCTTTATACATTCTAACTCAAAGCAGCACATCAAATTTCTCCATTATCATTTTCTTTACAACACACTTTTTTCCTCAAAGAGAAATTTTCTTAATGTTTTTGAAGCATCTTCACTATCATTACAACAATCACATGAAAAAGCTATTTCTAAATAAGCAGTTTTCCATTAACAAACAGTTTTTTATAAGGCAGCATAATCCAGCCTGTATATTATTACTGACCTCCATCTTCTTCAGAATCTAGGTCAGATTCCTCACTGTCACACTGCCGGCTATCCCGATGTCCTTCCACCTCATAAGTCCACAGCATTAAAGATGTGTCTGCTCCTCCAACAGTGACCAACAAACTGTCATCATAGGTCCAACGGACATTTGTTACATGGGTACTGTGAGCAACATACCTCTTAAATTTTCCAAATTTTCCCTAAGGAAAAAAAAAGGACAGGTAAAAAAATTAACCTATCTGCTTGATCAAATCAAAACAAGTTGCCAGTTCATCTTTATCCAATACCATGTACTTAACTTCTTCACTTCATGTTTTATCCATTTTGCATTTATATTACATGATTTGCCAAGTTCCTTTTCTTTAGCAAAGTTATGAAAAGCAACCATATTTCTATGCCAAGCATCTAAGAATTTTTATTAAGAGATTCCAGCAATGAACGCTGTATTGTGTGTTGTAAGAGAGAAGATAATATAGCAGATTAAGAATAAAACACACACAGAATATTTTGGGTAAATGCCTAAGTATTTGGTAAAATATTTAAAACTGAAGAAATATTTACTGACTAACAAATACATGGGAAAACTGAAAAAGTTCTCAAAAAGCACTAAGTATCCTTCTAGAATTACTTTGCTATGTTGCATGGTTAAATAATGTTAATGATCCTCATTTTAGGGAAGAAAAGACTGAGATGGTACAGAATGGGGATCCATAAAATCATGAATGATATCAAAATAAGTGAAGAAGAATTGTTCATTGTCTTACAAAGACTGTAAGGGGCTAAAAAAACAACGATAAAATCACACTGTGGATACTAAGGCTGAATACATTACTAGAAAGTGACTGGTCAATAAACTGCTAGAATTTGATAGAGTATCACTACATATCTGTCACATTTTTATATTTTGTCTACACAGCTGCCACTGTTAGTGATTGGACACAGTGAGATGGCTCTTTAGTCTGACCTGGAATAGTCATTCTCAGTAACTGACAGGTTAATACACTGCATATTTGCAACATTCAGTAACTTCCCTCAATGATAAGGACAAAATTCTAAAAGCACTATTTTGTTCCCAAAGATCAATATTTACATTTTTTATATAATTTTAAATGGTAGTTTAATTGACCAATCTTCTACATGCACAGCTGAAAACTACTTACTTTAGCAGGGTAACGAAACAGTTTCACAAATCCAAAATCATCTCCTGTGGCTAATACTTTACTATCACTAGTGAGGCATGAAGCAGTTACATCTGTGACTTCACCAATTATTGGCCAGATTCCTTCACAGCAAGAGCCCAAAACACTTGTCCATGATGCCCAGCCAATCTTTTCTACCTATAAAAACAACCTGTTTGAGACAGAGCAAGCTTCTTCCTAAGCAGTCTTCTTCCATATCTGATTTCAATAAAAAGTCCTTGCCATCTAAAAGATAATATTGTAATATTAACCACTAATTTTATTCAAAATTTCATTTAAGAGCCTTAACTTTATTAAACAGCCACAAACTCTGTGGATGTGCTATTAAAAAAATTACCTTAGTTGTCATTTTAGCCTAGAAAAAGCAAATTACATTTTTCAGCGCTGCTTTTCAACCTCATAGAAACCATTACTTTGAAAATTATACATTTTCACTTTCTGCTCTCTAATAATGCTCTATATCTGAGAAAATGAAATATTACATCTATAACATAATAAACTTGACTACACATATTACGTATACTGCATTGTTATATAAAGAAAGAGATCTTTCAAAACAAGTTTAAAGGCTAGGTATTCTGCAGTAGATTTTCAAAGGACTTTAGGTACTAATAGAAGCATATCAGATTTCAGACAATCAGACAAGCGCACAAGTCAGTCAGATGTCTTCTTAACAGAAGAAACAAATACAACATCCTCTATGTAACTTATCATCCCAATTATATTAATTGAACGACTTGCAAAAAGTGTGAAGGACAGACTAGTTGTGGTTTTATACATCATTCTCCATGTGACACAGACTGCTGCATCATATTTCTAGTTTGCAAACAAAGTAAGAAGGTATTCTGCTTCCTCACCTCCAAAGTAGGAATTGTCTGTTTTTTCCCTCGAGGAGCTTCAAAAAACAACTGCTCTTTAGCACCAGTGTTGACTTGCAAGAGCTTCCCTATTAAAATATTACATAACGTATATTAGCATTAATCAGAATATTCAATTAAAATAGATACACAAAATCATTTGCTTCCATTTAAAAGTTGCATACATAACTAATGTTACTGAAGTGTGATCTTCTGAAGATCTGCATCACTCTACTCATTATACTCACACTCTATAGACTGCAATAACACATCACTCTACTATCCTCATGGTTGTCCCATAAGACAGCAGATAAAATGTACTGGGTATGATTCAGAACTAATTAGTGGCACCTGACTATTATGCACGTGTTCTCGGGCTTGAGAAATGTACATGCAAGTGATTGCAACTCGCGGACTTCTGTTGGCCTCTATACTCCTTTTCAGACAAAGTTCTAATTAATCTTCCTGTTTCTTCCTGTTTTCAAATTTCTCAAAGGAAGCCAACATCCACCATTTTTTCAAATTAGTTTCAAATTGAACATCAGCAAAGGTGCTCTTGTGGAGGAACAGAAAGATTGCACAATAGCACTGCTATGTTTTTGCACGAAATGGAACTGAAAATACTCAAACTGATAACGAATTAAGATCCAGGAATCATGTAATAAGATCCAAGAATAAGGCAGTGTTGTTTTTAACAATATTCAAGAATAAATACTTCTAAGCTAAAGATGCAACTACAGCTTGCAGTGCATTATTTAAGAAACAGAAGTCAAAAGATAAATATAGAAGATGTAAAAAAAAAGTAATAATAATTTATAAAGGAAGTCCCTTAGTTACTTAAGTTACACAACGTCTAAATATATATAAGTAGGAGTAAAAATCACGTTTTTCTATTTATTCACATGCTGTGAGCATCTTCACAAACTAAAATCAATCTGTTAGCAACATCAAAAATTCACGTTGTCAATGGAAGTTACCTGTTTTAGTGTGTAATGCAGTCAATCTTCCAGGACATTTTTACAATTCAGATGATTATTACTTACCTCTTACGTCCCAGTCCAAGTGTGTTATATAACTGGAGGCCCCCTTGCAGATTCCTACTCGTTTACTGCTCATTACATTGTAAATATCAACAAAATTGTCACAAGATGCCACAGCTAAGTACTTTCCAGCTCCTACAACACAACAGTAGAAACATGAGACATTTTAAAAATATTTAATTGTCTGTACATTAGAAACAAGAACTTCCTGGAATTCAGCTATATTTGTGTCAGATTTCTATGACCTCTGCTAATTCATACATCGATTCTGAGAAACTAATACTGATACTACATTATCAACATTTCAGTAGGAAATTTTCGTCACGTTTAGCAATAAATTATAATATGAAATTTTTAACTTTTTTTTTTTTTGCAGTGGTAAGGCTAAAATAACCAGAAAGCAATGTTGTATGAGATCTTGTGTCAGTTATTTATGTCAAATTTTGACTACAGAGTATTTTCACTGAAACAATATTAGTAACTTAGGCCTTAAATTTCAGTGTTTAAGAGCTGTAATGTTTGAAAACACTGGCTTCACTGGGATTGTTAAGCTGCAAGGATGGGAGGTGGAGAAAAAAGGAACCAAGTTTCAAACATTCTATTTAGCTAAAAGTAACGTAAGTGTAGAGCTAAACTTAGCTCAAAGTGTAACCCATTTTTTTGGTCCCTAGGATGTCTGCTGGATGTTCATGATTTAAAATATTACTGTGGCATTTAGGAGGTTACTCTAAGCAAACCTGTTCCAAGAATACCACACTTAAATGACCAACAATGGACTTTACAACCAATACTTGTGATAACGTTAATATCAGTCTTGCTGACTTACGTTTCACGTGTTAAAGAGTATTACTAAACTACTTTTATCTTTTAAGGATTATAAAGCTTGTTTGAAGAATTTACATATAAAAATCTTCTTTTAAAATCACTTACCTGGAGAAAATCGGATCTCTGAAATAATATCTTTCCTGTGCTGGAAGGAGACTAGATCTTCCAAGGTATCTGCATTAACTATCAAAAAACTTCCATCATTTAAACCAACAGCTAATGCTTTCCCATCGGGAGAAAAACAGCAACATCTGCCTCCTACAATGAATAAAGAAATGCCATTCAGATATGGTTACAGCAGATAATCCCTCCTATTTTTTTATTTTTTTATTTTTAGTAGTAAAGCTGTCTTTCTAGTATACAGTTTAATGACGTATAATAGGTGCTGCCAATATCACTTCCAAGCTCTACCTCTGTGACAGTAAACAGACACTATTGGTAAATTGTAAGTACTCAACACCAGAATCTCATTAGATTGGTTTGCATATTGATCAACATTTAATCTAAATTAACAATACGATTTAACCACTGTCATCTATCTGTTTTTTTTATCTTGCTCTCCTTCACTTATCTAATGCCAACTGTTTGTTACCTTTTGCTTTAGAAAGGAGAACTTAAGTGGCAAAGATCTTCTGTACTCACAGAATCCAGTTGTTTGCTTTCATGGTCACTTAGTCATATAATCCTTTCACTAAGCATGTCAATCTTCACTTGGTCAGCTTAAATATATTAGTTTCCATGGCAGAATTTTCCATTAGCATAACTATTTTTGCCTTTTATTTTCCCTCTGAAAAAAATGCTGTCAGCAACCCTTTATTCAGATAAGCTGATTCCATCAGACAAAGCTTTTCATTCACTACTCTGTGTTTCCTTTTTGTCAACACTCAACTTTCAGTTCAAATGAACACAGATGAGGGGGTACACCAAAAATACTCTGATTAGTCTCTAGTAAATTACATGAATAGTTCATTACGTCCTATACAAAACCTTACTATTATGTGTAGCTGTCATCCTATGATCAGCTGCAATGCTGTGAGTCTTCTACGCCTCAGTTACCCTTCAGCTGAACAGTCATTTTTCTTACAGTCATATTCCCTTTTTAATTAGTAAACATTGTCATTTCTACTACTGCAGTCTGCAAGAGTATTGTGCTTTTTTTGTACAGAACATGCATGCTTTTTAAGTTTGAGAAACCATGTCAAAATTTGTTTCATCTGCAAATTAGATCATCACAGTCCTGACTTCTCTGAAAATTGCTAATAAAAATATTAAGATATATCAGCTTTAAGACTCCAGCAGACTCTAATTTGAACCTTCTTTGTTTATTTAACATTACTGCTCCTGCTTGTGCTGGTACTTGGCATTTCTTCCAATTAGTTAGTTCTAATCAATTCAGACCATTTTCATCTAAGCTTCCTATAAGGTGGGGATCAAAATTCCCCACTGAACTCCAAACAGATGAAGCCTATCACATTCCTTTGTCTAGCAAGTTATATGCATTATTAAAAGCTAGTTAAGGCAAGTGCAGTTAAATCCTAAAAACAGTCTCTTTATATGGTATCATTAAAGAGGATTCTTCATCCGTCAAAAACAGAATTTTATTATGTAGTAAATGATTAGTATTTTTTTCTTCATTGTGGATTCTTCTAATACTCTCAAAAAAACCCAGGAATTCACTATTATTTCTGAGTTTTCTTCAGAATTTGTCTAGAGTTGAATTCCTCTACTGTTCCAATATGCTTCCCTTACTGTCTTCAATACGGCAGATTTATGTCATTGGATCAACTTTCATTGTTAATTTATTGATTAAAGATTATTTGCAGCTGTAATGGATTGAGAACAGTATTACAGAGAAATCTCTTGTACAGATTTCTTAGGTAAGCACTACATAAATTATGAAGAAAGCGACAAAAAGGTAATTATAGAAGAGAATTAACTTGGTCTTGTTTCTGCAAGAATCATAATGTAAGAAAGTATGAAGTGAATTCAGTTACATCTTTTTTTCATACTAAGCATCTTACCCTTCTTCAATTTGCGAACAGCTAACATACAATGGCTAGGAGATAAATCCCATATTCTTAAGGTTTTGTCATCACTTACAGTAGCACAAATGGGTAAATGAGGATGAGTAGCGAGACCCCAAACTTCCCCCTCCATGTGACCCTGAAAAAAAAAGATGAATCAGATGCTTCTACATATAAAACTGAAATAAAAAATAACATAAGGAGTTAAGAAAAAAACAACACAAAACCACCAAATGAGGACATATTTTTACATGATAATAAAGAAATATCTGAACAGAAACAGTATACCTGAAAAAAAGTGCTACCTTTCTGCTTATAGAAGTGCATGCCATAGTAATTTCTACCAGTGAAAATTTTTCTCTGAGGAATAATCTCCACATCCTCCTACATTTTCTTCTACCTCTATTTCTAATATATTCTTTAAAAACTCCACTTCTTCACAATTGCATTAGCCACTCATAAAACATGAATTAAAGAGGCACAGACTTGTATTTACATATGAAATGAAATCACATGATGACCTAATGTTGTAAAAAAACATTTTGTAGGCAGTGTAAGAAGAGCTCTCTGTATGGTATGGCAAAGTAAAAACTGAATTGTTTTTTGCATAACTGTGATGAGAAACTTAAAATAAAACCAAAAAAACAGATATTTTTTAAAGATGATATGATTAACTAACAGAACAGATCAGTAAGATATCTGGTGGAGAATCCATTGCTTAATTTTATCTTATTTTTAAACAGTAATAAGATTTTAGTCTGATAGAATGAAGTTGAGAAACAAATTTCTACATGAAATTCTGTGAACTTCTTCGCTTATCAGAGATCATGCTGGTCTGTCTGAACCTTAAAAATATGAGAAATTATACTAACTTGTTAACTTGACTGGTAATTAAAATGCTTGTTATTTCACAACTGTCTTTACCTGAAAAATAAAACAGTAGTTGACCGATATCTACGTACCTGAACCAAAAGAGTTACTGGTCCACTTTTATCTACCTCCAATATTTCACCATTCTTTGTGCCCACTAAAATATGACCATGTCCTAAAGAAATGGCACGTATAGAAGGATTATCTTCTAAGAGGAGTCCTAGAACATTAAAATAATAGAAGACACAAGATTCTTAGTTATGCCTTAAAGAAGATTTTTAACAAGTACACCTTACATTCCCACTGTAGAAAAAGATATTCAGTAGGAAGCAAAAACTTATTTATGCACAGAAGAACTTGCATGCTTAGATTCATCTGGGAGTCTTTAGCAATAGCCCAGTGGATGGAAAAACATACACTAGTTGCTCTTGCAAACTTCTGTTTGTGACCTTTATCTTTTCCCATAATAAAGTAACTATATAAAGCAACTACTACTAATCTTTCTCCTAAAGAGAAAGTCTCTGTAGTTTAATCAGCCTGAGTCATTAGTAATGTTAGTGAAAAATACGTGTGTGAAATAAATAAGAGCTGTATCATTACCTTAACGGTATTGTTTATGGTACTTTCAAAAAAGGATTTCATTGAACTGATGTGAAAATTAGATAAGCTGTAAATGAATGTTTTATTTAATGAGTGTTCCCATTCATGTTTTCTGAAAATTAAATCATATACTAACACACAGAAAAAATACATTTAGAAGAGCAAGGGCATAAGACACACAAACACATACTCCAGAACATAAAATAGGGAAAACCATAAATCAACACTAAGAGCAAGAATAAATTAAAGGAATAGGAATTAAATCATAATTTCAAAACACATTCGTATTTACAGAAAGTTAAGTCATAAAATGTATTAATACATTACAAATCTAAACAGAATTTTAAATTCCATCCCCTTTTCAGAATCCTTCTCCAAAAGAAAGAAACAAACAAAAGTAACAAAAAAATCAGACAAAATTATTTCATTATTAGAAACAGAAAAAGATGTTTTGGCTTTTACTTAAAAAAAACAAAAACAAAAACAAACTGGGAGGTAAGAGACTCAAGGTTAAAACCATTAAGTCAAGTAGACAATGCAGAAAATAGGACATGAGGAAATGGTCTTAGTACACAAGAAACAGGTCTCAAGTTGCATCCGGGGAAGTTTAGATTGGTTATCAGGAACAACTTCTTCACTTAAAGTGTTCTTAGGCATTAGAATAGGCTGCCCTCGGAAACAGTGGAATCTCTATCTCTGGAGGAACGTGCGAATGCAGTGCTTAGGGACACGGTTTAGAGGTGGACTTACTAGAGCTAAGTTGATCATTGGACTTGATAATCTCAAGGGTCTTTTTCAACCTAAATGGTCCTGAAATTTTCCATAAATATTAAGATCTGCTCTCAATAAATGCGCAATTAGACACTACTACCATTCCCCACCTGACAGAAATATGACTTACTTAAAATCAGTACAAACTCAGTACAATACAAAGTATTAGTATTTCCTATGTCAAATGTTAATCTTCCCCCGATGGAAAATGCAATTTCACCAAACGAGTTTTCTATTAAGTAAAATCAGAAATAGGATAAAGTCTGATGTGTTACCTTTAGACCCAGGGGCCAAAGCAGCCCTTTTGATGGCATAGGTTTTGAGACAGCGTTCAAAAGTATCATCCCAGAGAGCTACTACCCCATCCTTTCCTCCAGTGACGAATCCCTGGCAAATGAAAAAATGAAATAAAAATTCACAAGATAGAATCACTCTCTTTCACTAATACTTCACTGATTTCTACCAATACTTAAAATTTATTATACTGAAAATTATTGTAACTACACATGCACAGAACTACTCATGTTAGAGATTAAAAAAAAATCAGGAGCAACAAAATGATTTTTTTAGTCTCTAGATGCAAGCATTACACAGTTCTATATGGCCCAGATACTCAGACCGGATTTACAAATTCTATCCAATAAGCTTTGACTATACTAAAAAGTAATGCGACTGTTTGACACACATAAGGATTTTTCTTGATATTTAGCCTAAGTATTATTTACTAAGTATCATTTTACATTTCACCCAATTACTCATGTCACACTTCATATCACTTATAAACAAATATTCAGTGCTTATATGATTCAATTATATGTCTATTTGTGCCATTATATCTAAAAAAATTTTGTCAACAGTTCTTGCTTTGTCCAAAGTTTCTGTCCTGAAACTCAAATATTAAAGGTGGAGTAATGATTTAAAGTTTTATTTTGTTCAATTATAAGTATACAGATAATTAACTGGTAATGTTATTTACACTTAAGTACATGCTTACAGGCTTTCCAGAGCCAAAAAAAGGTGAGACCCAGGAGAAAGTAGTTAGTAACCTACAGATTGAAAGCTTCCACAAATAGACTGTAATTGCAGCATAGAGTGTATGAGTATGATCTGATTAAAACAGAATACAATTCTCAGAGTTGTGTCTAATCACCTTGTATTTAGTGTTCTAAACAAATTTAATATCATAACCTCAAGAAAATGCTTATTTTGGAAGTAGTAAAAAGTAAAAAAACAAAACAAAACAAAATAACATAAAACAGTATCAATCCCTCATACATAGCTATTAGAAGTATATGTGAAGCACCTCTTAGAAAATAAATTGGAGTCCTTTTCCTCATTCCACTCCTGTTGCATTTATGCTTTATGCCAGCACTTTTCAACAAGTCATAAAAAATATTTTCAGCATCACAGTGCTTATTAATAGACTCATCTCTCACAAATGAAGAACTGAGCATCAACTGAGCATAGCTAAGCCTCTGAACTTCATCTGCTAAGCAAACTTGCTACGAATCATCTTGTGAGTACAAATATGGCAGGGCAACATAATCTAACAGAATAATCCTCTTTTCATTCAGATGGTGAACTTGCGAAATCTCAAAGAAAGCTTCCACTATTTTTTACAATATTTGTTCACTGTCATCCTCAAAGCATCATGAATAAATTACAGAGGTTTTTTTGGTTGTTTAAATTATTGTTTATGTGGAATTATAGCTGTGAACTTACTTTTTCTAATGCGTGCATGCTGAACACAGGACCATCGTGTGCTTTGACAGTTTTTATGAGAAACACATCTCTCCAGATACAAACATCCCCTGTGGAAGTTCCAGAGAATGCCATCTCTTCAGTCCAGCCATATACTGCACACATCATTGTATCGGCTCTTCCCATAGCACCTATGCAGCCCTTTCTCCCAATTAGTCCTCCCCCTGGTTTAAAACAAAAACAGCTCATAATAACAAAATTAATACCTACCACAGTACACAGAAATTCCACATTAAAAATTATCTTGAAAAAAAAAAACTGATTAAGACAACATCCCTTTCTTTTCATGATATGCTTTCAGAATATCTAACTTTATCTTTGAGGTTTGTTGTATTGGCTTCTGGATGATAGAGACATTACAGCTATATGAATTTTAAAATTCTTTAAAATACTGTGATCTGAAGTTATGCTAGTCATAATAAATACTAACTTCAAGACAAAAGGTCAGGTTCAGGTTTTCATAATCCTCTGAGAAACTTCACCTGGTACAGAAGTCCCTTAGGATCTGATATTTTGTACCATTCTCATAGCTCCAGGGTTTGAGGCAGGGTCCCAAACACTTTGCCATCACTTGACACTGAGGAAATTTAATCTGAACTATATACTTTGGCTTCACTTCTCACATTAATTGAAGTTGTTCTAATGCAGACTTCAGAGACTTCACATTTGTCAAGGTGATGATACTATGCTCGTATTAACACTGCTAAGCATGTTTCAAAGTAACTGCCCTGTCAGTATTCACACAGGGTTACAGTGTTAGAGAAATTTGATACCTGCTCACTGAGCAATGCCAGAAAATTTAATCAATTTCATGTTCTTACTCAAAATATTTTCTGCTTTTATTATCTTAGTTAAGATAGCAAGCAAAGCTGTTAAAACTAGTAATTTACAAAGACTTCACCTTTCTCTCAGACAATCTTACCTAATTTCTCTTGCAGCATGAACTGAGAAAATCAGCACGACTTCTCTCATCACTAATTTTTCTCTAAAATCAGACTTTTGCAGGGATTTAGATGAGCTCAAGTGCATAGATTCTGCTTGAACAGTTAGAGCACTAGTAAGCTAGTCTTCTGCAGCCCATACGCATTCATAACATTTTTGAAGTTTGATGCTGTAAATTTGACACTAACATCAGGGAATGGCCTTTTTTTTTTTTTTTTCTGAACTGTTCACAATTTTTCAAGCAGATAAAAAGTAAGCTGCTTATCTAGGTCTTTAATTGTCATGTTCAATACATGTATGTAAAACGATAAGTCTCACTGGCAGATGTGTCCTCTTTAACCATTTTGTCTGAATTTTTGTCTCATTTTTAGATTCATTTATATTTGTGCCTTTTTACTGTTCTTCTTCCAAAAACTGTTGCACTGTTTTACAGTTCAGCAAGATTTTGAGATGTTAGGTATAAAGAAGTCAGTAGAAAGTCCAAATTTTTCTATTTGTGCATCTCTAACATAGAAAACTGATAGAATCAACAATACCATAATAATGGCCATTAGTGTTATTTCTAATAGAACAAGTAAGAAGCTAACTTACAGAGCTATGTGGAGAAGGTATCTGCCTTTCATGCATGAAATACACTTTAGAAGATGTATTATTTATACTTTAAATGACAGAAAATGCTGTAATTACAAAGTTACCTTACCTGCTCTTCGCCAGAATTTCAAGTGTTTAATTCCAACTGTAATCAGTTTTTCAGGCATATAAGGATTAATCTTAACAACAAAAATCTTATCTTTGCTTCCCCTGAAACATAAAGCAAAATATTTTCCTCTTTTAAATAAAACAAATAAAAACCAATGTTATTTAACATCATAAGTGACATGGACAGTAGGACTGAGTGCACCCTCAGCAAGTTTGCAGATAACACCAAGCTGAGTGGTGCAGTTGACACACTAGAGGGAAAGGATGTTATCCAGAGGGACCTGGACAGGCTTGAGTGGTGGGTTCATGCCAACCTCATGAAGTTCAACAAGGCCAAGTCCTGCATCCAGGTCAGGGCAATCTCAAGCAGATACTGGTTGAGCAGAAAATGGCTTGAGAGAAGCCCTGAGGAGAAGGATTTGGCAGTGCTGATTGATAAAAGATTCAACATTTGCCAGCAATGTGCACTTGCAGCCCAGAGAGACAACTGCATCCTGGGTTGCATCAAGAGAAGTGTGGCAAGCAGGTTGAAGGAGATGATTCTGTGATTCTGTCCCTCTTCTCTATGCTTGTGAGACCCCACCTTGGAGTACTACATCCAGATCTGGAGTCTCCAACATGGAGTTGTTGGAGCAGATCCAGAGCAGGGCTATGAAGATGATCAGAGGGCTGGAACACCTCCACTACGAGGACAGACAGAGAGCTTCAGCCTGGAGAAGGATCTGAGGAGATCTTCTAGCGGCCTTCCAGTTCCTCAAGGGAGCCAACAGGAAAGCTTTTATAATTTTATAAGGTCATGTAGCAACAGCATGAAGGAAAATGGTTTTAAACTGGATGAGGGTATATTTAGACTAGATATCAGGAATATCTTTACTGTGGGAGTGGTGAGACACTGGAACAGATTACCTAGTAGGGTTGTGAATGTCCCCCTCCCTGAAAGCATTCAAGGCCAGGCTGAACGGGGCTTTAAGCAACCTGGACTGAAGGGAGGTCTGCCTAGAGCAGGGAGGTATTTAAACTAGATGGTCTTAAGGGTCTCTTCCAACCCAAACCATTCTTTGATACTATGAAAACTGTAGTGATTTTTTTTTTTTAAACAGATTTGTTTTTATTGTTACCTTCCTTATCCTGCTAACGTTTACTTCCAAACAGTTTACAATTATTTTATTATAAAAAGGAAGAAAGCCAAAGAAGGAACATACTGAATTCTGTTCCATTTCTCATTAGCTTTCAGTTTTCCAAAGGTGAGAAATTCACTTCAGAAATCCACTAGGTGGCCTTTTAGTAACAAAAATATCTATAGAAAATTGATGCATTTATACTGCGTTTAAACTCCAACAGCTCATCATAAAATTGCAAGGCATACGGTCCAATGTATTATTTAAATCAGTCTTTCATTCTGAAAATAAATCATTTAATAATAAACGATAATTACCTTTTAATTACTTTTTAATTTTTCTAGTTAGAATCAAAATTATGCTGCTATATCAATTTTTAATGGAATATTTCAGCTGTTTCCAGAAGCACTGAAATTTGCTGTGTGTTTTGGATATCTCACTGTGCTCCTAGGCACATAAGGCCAATGCCTTGCTTCAGTCTTGAGTTTAAAAAACAGCTGTCAATGTTTACTACTTATGCAAGGAAATAAAGATTACCATTAGTTTTATTTATTCAAATGCTGAATAGACACTTATTATTGGTCCCTGGACAAGAGCAAAACTCTTACCTTCTGTGGTTTTCAGACCACTGAACAAATTAGTAGCAAAGACCATCAACTGGTTCCTTTCTAAACTCATACTGTGATCTGAAAAGTACAGCTGCTGCTCTCAAATACTCTATTCTAGATAAAAATCAACTCAGAGAAACTAAATTGATAAAGTTTGATTTATAAAAAAAACAGCTTGTAGGTTCAAGGATTAGGGGGATTAAAATAAAGAAGCTAAGTACAGACTCCAAAAGGTTTAAGCATCATGAGAAAGGCAAGTAAATGAAGTCTGAGGTCTGGATGTGACATTTCTTAAGTAATATATTTTACTCAGTGTCTCCCAAGACTAACTCTATGTATAAATTTTAAAAAGAAGTTAAATTCCCACCTTACTGCTGAAAGCTTCTCTCCTTTCTTCCAGTCCCAGAGGACAATAGTATGATTGTCATCTATTCCAACAGAAGCCAATCTTTTCCCATCCGCTGTAAAAATAAATTTACAATTGAGAGAGTAGATAGATAATTTCATGCTGCAGTAATAAGAAACTACACTAAAAAACATTTGTTAATTTAGAAATATCATAACGAGGATATAGAAACAGGTGAATCATCACATGACATGGTGTGGCACATTTGTCACATGGTGAGCCACATCAGAGGCACATTTATCATCTCTTTTAAACCTGAGTTGTCAGTTGGATGGAATTGTGGAGTAGGTTGAGAACTCTGTATTTGATTTAACAATTAAGAACTATGAATTTAGCAAAACATCACCAAATTTCACAGTTAAATATATTACAACCATCACTCTCTGTTTTCTGAATTATCCTTTTAAAAACTGCCCTTAGATGTTCTGTTTTTGTACCATACCTTTGCTCAGCGAGTTGCTGGCACAGCTGCCAAAACTCTTCATCACAGTTGCACTGTGAGTGTTTTCTGCTCACTCTGAAAATCCCTGTTCATTTCTGAACAGCAAAGCACTGAAGCAACACTAGGAAGTTTATGAAATATTCCTATACTTGGAATGGTGTCAAATCTTTCAGTAGCTCTGATATTCACCCCATCCCACACTCCACAATACACATCTTTAGGATCATTCACCTTCACTGTGAGGTTAAAAGTCCTATTTGGTAAATTGAAATCCTTGAAGAATAAACATAAACCAGGTAAGATGAGGACATTTAACACTGGTAGAAAAATTCAGTGTATAGAGTGCAAAAATTTCAGAAGTCTTAACTGGTGCTCTCCTATTTTAGTGTCAAATAAAGAAAAGAAGTTGGGTTTCCTCCCACAAGGACTCCATAATGGGACTTAATGATTTTATCATATGTATCATATATACCCAAATGGGTATTACACAATTAAATATATATACATACATACATACATACACACACATACATATTTATACCTATTTAAGAGCACAACTAAATACTGTTACTACTGATACATATCTAAGAAAAAAAGAGCTTACAATTGTAATGCAGACACAACACTTAAGATCTGCAAGCCTGTGCCATACAATAAACTACAAAGCAATCAGTTTGATTATTAAATGACACAGAATACATTCCTGGATTTCCTGACTTACAAGTTTCCACAGGAGATCTTGTTAATAAATGATCACTCATTTGACAAAATAATTGGAGAATATTTTTAATACAAAATCTTCAGTGCAAAGCAATTCCCCTCATTAGAACTCATTAGTTTGCTCTTTTGTACAGTAAGAGATGTAAATGATGTAAAGTAAATAAATAAACAATTACTTATTACCTGAAAAATCAACAGCGCAAACACCATACTGGTGATAGCCCTTTAGTACTGAAAGTGGTTTTATTGTTTCAGTATCCCAAATGTGTATAGAGGAATCTCGACCAACCTGAAAGTACACATATTTAAAAACTTTTTTTTTTTTTTAATTTTTATTTTTTCTTGTCAGTTATTTGACATAGTTGTTCAAAACTTTAATGTTGCCAAATATTTCAAAAACTACGTGGAATATGTCAGTGATAACATGTTTCTAATACTAATTTACTTCAGCATCACAATTACCATTCCCACAAGCTGGCTCCCTTTCCTTAAGAGCATTATAAGGGCGTCATAAGCAAAACTTTTAGTCAAGTTTTAATTTCTTCAATAATAGAATTATTACTATAATACTTCAATAATAGAATTATTACTATAATGATTACAATAATTATTTTATGGTACTTATTATTATCATACCAATAATAATACCACAAATCAAACTTTCAAGTAATGGTGTACAAACTTTTATGGAAGTATATTTTTTAGAAAACATTATCTTAAAAGTGTCGTCTGCAAGAAAGATGAAATGAAGTGTTACAAACACCGGACTGCATATACAGAGAACAGCTTGATTATAGGGGGTAAAATCGTAATACATGAAATGGACAGATAGAAGAATACGGTAACAACTGTTTCTCATAGTTAATTTCACAACTAAGATTTTAAAAAGAAAACAAACAGTAGTAATTATCCATTTACTCTATTCATAAACACGCAGAAGAAACAAAATTATACTGAAGATAAAAGTCAAAAGAGTTCTAGTGAAACTCATATAAACAACTGGAAAAAAAAACAACACCTCCTATGTTGCAGTTTTTAACATTACTCCATCTGCAACATAAGTGCATTCCATCATTGGAACAAATGTAGATTGGACCTCATTTCTCCAAAACAGGCTTTTCAAAGTTCAGAGATAACAAAAAAGTCTTATTTCAAGTAAACACACTTCCTACCTGGCCTGTTGCCACATAGTCCTTTAAGGGATGAATAGCAAGGCAAAGAATGTCATCATCATGACCTAGATAAAAGCGCTGTGTGTTCTGCTGTCGATTGTACACTACTCCCACTGCTGCAACATGGTATACAATTTCACCCGTCTGAGTGTAAAATAAATTGCTTCGACAGTCGTAACCTCTGTAACTAGACAAAAAAAGTTTGTGCATCAAGGTCATAACCATACACACTGTTACTTTATGATATAAAATTACACACTATGTATTTTACAGATGTAAAAGTTCAGATTACTTACCAGTTAGTATTTATGTGTTTTTGGAGTTATTAACTATTTTTTTTTCCCTAAAATTTATCGATTTGCTTTACTATTCAGGTATCACTACTGCCAGCATTAAAGTAGCTGTTATTTAATAGTCACTCTTAACAACCACTTTAGAAGATAAAGTAATAAGTAATAATTTTCCAGACCACATGGAGAGTTTAGGCATGCAACACAATTAAATGGAAAAAAAACTGATTTGTTAATTAAATGAAAACAAAACTGATTTTTTGGACACTTTATGTTTTACTGGTCAAAAATTGAACAACAAAATCTCCTACAAGAACGTGGACAACACAGGCCCCATCAAATTCAAAGTTTCTTGAAGTGTTCTAGGTGTTAATATATGAATTTTCTCCCAACTTGTTTTTTTGAAAGAAAGGGTGGTTTGTTGTTTTGTTGTTGTTTTTTTTTTCCCCAAGGAAAACCTATCTCCTTTCAGTATCAGTACAGCACAGCTACTGCCAAGACAGGGCCAATACTCAGCTGAGATCATTATACACTATTTCTACACTATAGTGCTATACATACTTCTTCCTAGGTGTGACTAACTACTCCGTAAAATAAATACATACATACATAAATGGCATTGTCAAAAAAGCTAGTGTCATAATTTCAAAAGTAATGTAGGAGACTATAATATCTAAACAACATTAAATAAACAAGTAAGTTTTAAAGTAGTATTTGTAATACTGCTATCCTTAGTAGCGAATAGAAGGAACATTCAAAAATGCCAACTTGTTTTCATTTTTCCTGTTGAAATAAAGAACAGTCCATAAAATCCTGATGCACTCTATGTCCATTCTCTTACTTTCCTGATTAATCTGTTTCTGTATCAGTTCCAGCAGATCCACACTAAATCAACTTTCCAGTTGTTTAAGAAAAGCTGGCAAAATCTGATTTAAACATGTAGTTGAATTTACAGGAAGAGTATGATACCTGAATATGGTTGAATTGGTCATTAATTATTTTGATGTAGGGATCATAAGAATAAGAATCTAGCCAAGTACTTTTGCTCCCAACTTCTAACTCATCTAGTAAAAAATATATATATATATTCTAAACTGACAAGGAATTCATTTATAGCAGATAAAACAAGTGAACATTAACAATGAGCAGCTACAAAATAACTGTAGGCTGTAATGCCTATTTTATACTTCTTGTGCTGTTATTTTCTTTGGATAATTAAAAGCATGTATTAGAACAAATTAGATTATTTTTATGCAGAAAAAAAAGCAGGACCTTTTTGCAACATATAGGCTTTTCAGTGCCACATAGGACAAAAATGCATCTGTACACATACCAATATGGTACACAAGACACGAATATTAGACAACTACTGGATGCAAAACACTGTAAAGGTTTAAATGGCACAGAAATTACGCAGTCAGGATTAAATACTCCTTCATAAATTTATATAAAGCTTTCCTAACATATATAATACAACAATATGCACAGATCAAATAATAAAGCTGGTTGACCAAATTAAGGAATACATTTCTGAAAACTCCAGTCATGGATCTATGTTCAGTCATACCAGATTTATATATTGCTGGATAATGCCACAGCACATACTTTGATCAGGTTTGAATGTACTGTATTCCTGTTTGTTTACCTACACTACATGCACTGGTATTTATAACAGATTATATATGTGATTAGGGATAAATTGCTAAAATTATCCCACGAAGTTTTTAAACAGATCAGCAGATGGTCCAGCTCAGCAATGTGCTATGTAGCCAAGTTCTTTTGCCTCAGTATCACCTGCTCTAATCACAGATGTACCAACTTGTCTAACCCAAGTCATAGTGAACTATCAAATCCAAACAAACCAACACAGATTAAAACTTTGAAAAAATTTCTCCCAGCAGGCTTACCAGTCTTGCCTCAAATAGTGAAAGGGTTGGGTTACTTGGAAATATGAGTTCGCTTATTTGCAAATACTATTTGGTACGAAAATACAAGAACAATCTTTCCTAAAGGAATTACACATTCGACTCAAGCCACAAACTTCCTGTTCCAGTATGTCAACATCTCTCCTATACTGGGAGCCCAGACTAGGACGCCACAGTCCAGGTGCGGTCTCAGCACTGCTGAGTAGCAGGGAAGGAACATCTCCTTGGAGCTACTGGTGAAGTTCCTCCTGATTCAGCCCATGATACTGCTGGTCTTTTTTTTGCCATGAGAGTGCATTGTTAAATCACGGCCAGCTTATTACCCACCAGAATCTCCAAGTCCTTTGCAGAATTGCTTTCCAGCCATGGCTCCCAGCATGTACTGGTGCATGGTATTAATCCTTTCTACACACTAATTTTTAGTTTTCATTTTCCTATTTCGAAGTTCATGAGATTCCTCTGTGCCCAGCTCTGTCTGTCCAGCACCCTCTGAATGACAGTACAACCATCTGGCGTGCCAGCCATGCCTCGCAGTTTTGTATCATCTGTGATACTGTGAACTCTCAAGATGGGTTTCATAAAACCACAAACACAGAGAGCTTCTTAAAAAAGCAAAAACTGTGAAAGTACAGAAAGTAAAGCTTTGTAAATAAGACTCTCTTCTACACACTCTTTAGATTGGTACTCACAAGTAGGTTCCTAATCTCAGTTTTTCTTCCAGTCCAGCAACCTTTCAGTGTCTCCTGAGTTCCCATTCCTTCAAAGTATCTAGAAAAATCTGTTTCCAATGAGCTTTGAGCTCACTTATATGTCTCTCCCTGTTCTTGTCAAAATGACTGATTTAGACTAATGATACAGGTGCTTTTTCTGCTAGGCTTCAGCCTCCCTCAACACATATCTTTCATTAAAAAATTACCACAGTAGCAATGCATGGTTATTTTGAAGCTGGATTATTTCTGCCTGACCCAAAGCAAAACAGTCAGTCAAGATAAGCAGGCAGCTTCCTTTGACACCCAGCCAGCACTAGCTTTTAAAGGAACATAATATACAATGACCCACAGTAACTATGAAGAAATAAAAAATAACCTATCACTGCATGCAATAAAAACAGCTTAAGCACATGAAAAATGTACTGTGAACAGCAGAGATTATAGTGATGGAAGGAGTGCCAAAGAAGATATCTGGACCAGTTCTTGCTCAAAAATAATTTTCCCATGTTTCACTGTGTACTTAACATTGTTAAAAATTTAACTGCAAGTACAGAATAATAAAAACTATACTGAAAATACACCTTAAATGAGATTATTTTAAAAACCAGATATGAAAGAAAAACTAACATTTTTTCTAGCACTTGTTAAAACACTACCAATATATTTTTAAGTTAAGCACAGTGAAACTGAATTAATTAATATAGTGTATCATGGGAGTATCCAAAACTTATCTAGGATGCAGAAGAACAGTTTGCCACTTCTTATAATCAAAAGTTTGAGGTTTAGTGCAATTCCTCTGTTTACAAAAAAAAAAAAAAAAAGTTTCAATCATTGACAATTAAAATAAAGCATATTTTGCCAGAGCATTTAGTAGCACAGTGAAATTTTGTAAACCAGTTAAACAAATCTGAGCTTTCTCACATGCCAATTAACTAAAACCCTGACTATATATGTAATATTTACGAAAAAAGTAAAATATTGGTTCAGACAATCAAAGAAAGGGTGAAAAAGAGAATGCTTCAGTGTTCAAGACTGCTCTCTGAGAGTATGTCACACAGTCACATTTATCCATGTATCACTAATCCAACTAGAACTGAGATTAGCATTTAATTTCAGAAAAAAAAAAATGCAAAGAAACAATTTCTTCACACGCATTTACATGACATTGCAATTAATGACTAGGAACTAAATAGTAATGAAAGAAAGCTCTGGATCATATATATTGGATAATATCTAAAAAGGCACAATAAATACAGCACTGCATTCCACAGTAGGTGATGCTCTCAGATAGTCTTCAGTAACATCTGATCAGACTATGCAGGATTGACTGAAGTTATCACGGTAGCAACTTTGATAAGAAAAGATAGCTCAGTAATACATAGAAAAAAAAAACCTTTGCCATTATCAAGGTCATGAATATAAGGGACAGGATTCAGTTAGAGATTAAGATATATAAGCATAGATGGATTAGATGTATTAACATACATATTTTAATCAACAGCCTTCGGTCAATATAGTCAGTGGAACCTGCAGAGCAATCTGCATTCAATTTCGTATGAGCCAAATTAATGCCTATGCTGCACTACCTTCTGACTGGATATCCAATGATTTAACTAATGTTGAGATACACACATACGAACATCTACCTTAGTCAAATAATTGTAAGTTCTTTAATCTGAAGCTGGATCCCATGCACAATTGCAACATCTATGTGTCCAAACCAGGGACAACTTCAAAAGTAATGTGCTGCCTGGAAAAGAAGTAACTTGACTAATGCTGTGAATGTTTCAAAATTGGTATGTTATTCTTCAAAATATTTATGGGAAAATTTTGAATGTAACAGAACATTCCCCAGAAAATCTCCAAAAAAAGTGATTTGGAAAAAAAAAAATAAAAAAATCACACAGCTGAAATCAGTCTTTAGCACAGAGGGAGGTGGGAGATATAAAACAGCAAGAGAAAAAAAGCATAGCCTTATGGAAATGTTTTCTTGGCATGAACCACTCATCATCTACTCATTTCAAATGCTATTTGAATCTATGCAGCTCTGGTAGGATTCTATTCAAAGTGTCATAAGAGTCTAACTTATGAGCATGAGAAATCCCTGGCCATCTTCGAATTGCAACCAAATTTCACCTTACCATCAGATTGGTTCAATGAATACATTAGAACTCAATCTAAATTTTACATAAAATCTTTTCATATTAAAGAAAAATAAAATTTGTTCTTGTAACATCAGCAATACAGCTTTAAGATAACACAGGGCAAAGGTATCTGCATCTTTATTCCTGGGTCAGCAAAAAGAAAGTATCAAAAACAATGAGTCTGAGAGTTTTCCTGAATATTTCAAAAAATGTATCCTTTCTATGTTTCTGAACCACCTCAGCTGCACATAGCAGAAGGAAAATAACAGGAGGCCAAACTAGTGTACCACTTTAATAATCTGCTCCTGCTGATGATTCCATCAGATCTCTTAGACAATGATGCACTTAAAGATTAACCCGCTAATAGAAGTTGCTTTCTCACACATATTAGTCATTAGGCTGGCTCACATACTAAGTATTATTTTATCCCCTTCCAAAATAGAAAGTAACAAGAGGTATAAAAGATTTCCTACAGGATATTAAAATATTTTTATAGTTCATCTTTCAAGACAGTTGACAATTCAAAACACAAAAACAGCTCAAAAACAAAGAAAGGAAAAAGAGCTTCTTACTTCCCTAGTTTTGAAAACCACCACTTTTTACACTTTCAAGGAACATCCAAGACATTTCCATTGCATCTAAAGAAAGGTGAAGGAAAGCAGACTTCCTGTATCAGAGAATATGCCTATTACTCACTTGGATGTGGGTCACTTTAAAGTTAACAGCCTGGACACATTGAGAAAAATCTGTTGTTCAGCATGGATTCTTCATTAGTTTCCTTGATGCACAATGGGCAACCAGACAGAACTCAACTGGACATTCTACTTCTGTTCATTCCTGGATATTCTGGTCAAGCTTCACTTCTGTTGTGAAGGAAATAACAATAATCCCAAAGATCCAGGGCCCTTACTCATACTGCATCTTCCTCAGGATCATTTGGTTTAATTCTTAGAGCAACTTCTAAATTAAAGACTACATGCAGCTATCCAGCTTACTGCATTTTCCTACACAGCTAAGATAAAATCTTCAACTAAGAATCCTGGACCATCAGAGATAGAAACAAAAATCCAGCTTCATACTAGTTACTATTTGTCATTATTTACAAAGCTAATCCTGAAACTCCATGCCTTCTACAGACAAAACTGCTGAGTTGAACCATTAAGTATTCTTAACCAATTAATTCATTAAGCATTCCATATGAAAACATTTTAATATTAAGAGTCATTACTATGTAAAGATACTGTTTTGCAGTAAAGATAAACACTGTCAGTAACTTATCATTCTTAGTTATCATAGATGTCTCTAATAAGTACTAGCATTCCTGAAGAGATATCTTTTGAGAAGAAAACACACTATTTACCAATTTCCAGTGCCTTAGTGTAACAAGGATTTTGGTTTTGCTTTCTATCAGAGACTTTATTATTCTAATGTAGTAATGTCCACTATCAGTTCACTTTAAAACACCACCTTTATTCTGATGAAAAAGCCTTCACTTAGAGTGTTATGGAAAAAACTGTCAGTCCTAAAGATGAAATCATAGGATTTCAACGATGTATTTGGAAGTTATTTTGTTACTTAAATTACTAGCACTAAAAAGAGAATGAAATTGAATTCTAACACATACACAGGATCTATTAAGAAATAAAATTTAATTCCTATTCAAGCAAAGGTACTTATAAATTCTTTCTGATTAGGGATAAATAGCTAGTTTATAGATAAGTACTATTTTTTTTTTAAATAAAACACTGTTAGAAACATCACTTAGGACAAAACCCAAGTGTCTTCAACTAAACCAAGTTTCTATTGTAGCTTCTGTAATATGACACCAGTGAGAAGTTTCCAGAGTAAAAAACGTGAGTATTAGTCAATTTTTTATTTAGTCACATCTATTCAAATAATAAATCAGCTAAATTTTCACTGCACTTCAGAATTCATTCAGAAAATGTCCAGCTTGGCATAAAGCGGCACAAACTTAGCATAGATTTAGTTTTACAAGAATAAATAAAAACACTAAATCACATAGCTTTTCACTAGATTTTTAAACTATAAATAACAAGTTTGATTAGCCTTTTGTTCCAAAACAGTTAATACATTCTGGTTGTATATTTTAAAGAAACCTATTTTTCATACCCATGAACAAAATGCAATCTTATACTGTTCCCTGGAGCTCTCTCTCGTCTCTTAGAAGCTGCACTTTTTCTTTTTTCTTTACATTGCTCTTTAAGTTGAGGTAGATCTTCTTTGTAAACCTTCAAGAAAGAGCACACTTATAAATCAAGAGATTCACACATAAATAATATTTCTGAGAATTCAGCTACAATTATCACCAACAAAAATGTGGTAATGACACCAATGAAAAAATGTTTTCAGTAACCATAGCTGGTACAGCTATAGTAGAAAGTAAATTGTTTCTAAATTACAACCAAAATTCTAATTAACATGCTAGAAATACATGTAATTTTTTTTTTTTTTTTCTTGTCCAGTTACTACTGACTTCTCAGTTCTCAAATTTCAGGAGGTCCTGATAAAAGACCTTCATAAGTTCCAGGAAACATTCCAACTTCCATTAAAACTAAAAATCTTTACCTGTCTACGATATGTGATCTGTGTCTCTTGTTCAATTTCAGAGTCCAGCTCTGGAACATCAGACTGATCTGAATCTGATTCATCGCTATTAGAATCAACCAGACTCTCTGTCAGCAAGAAAACAGTAATAGAAAATGAAATAAACTAGATGACAAATTAGGAAACATTTAGAATAGCTGCATAATGTTTCTGATTTGAAAAATCGATTTTTATATTAACTATAACACAAACTGCTATCATTTAACAGGATCGATTTTATTGATACAACAGAGACAAGCTAACTTGAAAGTATGGTAATTATTTGCATGTTTTTTGGGGATTGAACTACTTTTAATTCATTAGTATTATTTCATGAATGTTGATTTTCAGAAAAAAAAGGAAGAGAATGAAGTAACAAATATAAAGGAGAACAAGTATAAAGCAGTACTAGTACAACGACGTAATGAATGTAAGTCAGAATGGCTATTTTGCACACATACTGTATTAATTTTCTACACTCATGAGTATATTGAGCATGTAGGAGAGACAAATGCATGAAGACTTGCAGAAAACTAGAACAATTAAATGGATCCAAATGGATATAATAGGGTTAGACTAGCCATGAATGTAAGCAGCAATTCTTCAGTTAGATTAGGAAAATTTATTATGGATGAGAAGGAAATGGTAAAACATTCAGTAATGAAAAAAGAACTGTCAACGTGATCCAGAGAAAAGCAATACTACTTTGTAAAGATAGTAGATAACAGTGTTTGGGAAACCACAAAAGCAACAATTATCAACAGCGTGGTAAAGCAGATATATGTTGCATACACTGTTATATAGACAGAAGCAAGGTTCTGCATCCCGGAACAAGGAACCTAAATCACTCTTAAGAAAGAGACGTTTTATTTTGGGTGAATACCTAGTAAGACATTTGGGACATAGGAAAAAATGATGAAAATTAATTCATAGCATGAAGGATCAAAACATTAAAAAGCTTTCTGAAGTCTTCATCAATGAGATGAACTTTTTTTTAATTTTCAAATATTAAACATATATAGAGACTTTAAAAAAAAAAAAACAAAATAAACACTAACAATGTTTTAATTATCACCTACACAATGCAAAAATTTAACAAAGTGACAAAACTTTTAAATTTTCCTTTCCACAGGAAACAGCATGATAGTATTTTCATTTATTTATACAGTGCTGATAGACTGATCATACAGGACACATGCTATATTAGGTAATGCTCTTCAGTACTTCAGACAGATGCAAATTTTACAGAATAATAATTTTATGCAGTCTAGAAATTCTGAATATCTGTTTCTTCATTGGCAACTAATAATTATACTCAGGCCTCCCTTTCTCCCCCCCATCATTATTTTATACATTACTTACCTTGCGGTGCTATATGAAGGGAATCCTTCAACTTCCGATCAGGGACAAATTTCCACTGAAAGACAGAATGATCTGCTCCTCCAATGGAAACAACCCACTGGTGATCGTGTGACCATCTGACATTTGTCACATGAGCAGAATGACCAAGATACTTTTTAAACTTTGCTCCTAGAAAAACAATAAAAATATCTTTCAATACACATGGAATGAATGTTTCAGAAGCATAATAGAAATATATATAAAGAAACTAATAAGATACCGTAATTACTATTGATTAAGCTAATTAATACTGTAAATTGATAGCAGCAACTTTTTGCGCTGTCCTCAAATTTTGATTTCTTTAAAATGTTGTTAAAAACAACAACAAGAACAACAACTTAGATTCTAGAATATAATGTTTCTAACAACTTAAACATGGAGAGAATACATGTGATAGTCCTGTACGAGGACTAGAATACACTAGAATAGGCTTCCTACAGAAGTGGTTGATGCTTCATTCTTAGGTAATAGTCTCATTAATATGCTTTAACTGATTAGCCCTGAAATGTTCAAGCAGCTGGATTAGATGTTGTATGTTTCTTCCAAACAAACTATTCCATTCTGAAACTACTTGAAGACTAAGGTGAAAATATTTAGATACATATCTCAAAAAGGGTGGACTGCATAATCTTGTGAAATTCTATTTAAAAAGAACCATTTTAAAAAATAAAAAAAACCACATAAATCTTTTGAAAATCCTATTCAAAACGTATATAAAATCCTGGTACAACTACTATTGCAGTTGTCTATACACCATGCTGTCATTTATTTCTACTCTGAGCCCAAAATAAATGTTAAAAATATATATATTGGCCAGCTGTATAATTTTCAAAAATCCAGTTTTCTAAGACTTTTCTCTTGAATGACCTGAATTCATGAATAAACACTTATCAATTCAAAGGTACTACCTTTTCTTAGACACGGGTATCGAAAGAGCTTTACAATTCCATAATCATCAGCTGTAACCATAACTTGTCCAATAAAATTTGCATCCACTGAATTTATATCATTTATATCTGAATATTTAGGCCAGATTCCATTAACTTCAACACCAGAAACACAAGTCCATGATGCCCATTGAACCCCTTTTAATTCCTCCTTGTTTGTTACTTCCTTTCCATCTAAAAAAAAAAAGAAAAAAAAAAAAAAAAAAAAAGAGTCATTTTTTAGTATTTATGTAATTTTAAATAAAATATTATTCTGGAAAAAATACTTCTTACAGCACAAGCTCTTGTAAACTAAAGATCTAAAAAAACAGATGACACATCTGACACACAACATATTGATTTTTCATGTATTTTAAAAACCTTCAATGCGAGCAAACATAATCCTTTTAATATTCAAGTTCAGTAATTAAAAAGTTGTTAAGGTACTGAAAAACTGAATTTGAATATATTTTCTTTTTGCAATAAAGCAGAACAAATATTTACTCTGGAGAAATAAAATAATTTTCAGTTCAGCATCTCTAACATGCAGCAGCGATAAAAACATGTAAACAACAGTCAGAAAATGCTATCCTCATTCAAATAAAGTCAATATTTCCACAGACTTACAATCTTGTAATTCTTCACAATCCTGTCCTTTGAACCAGGATCCATTTTAAGTCATTTTTAGAAAACTGCTATACATTCTTTCTGCAATTAGCAAAAAATATAAGAAAGGCAACTCAGAATCTTACTTGGCATCCTGTAAAAAAGTCTCTTCCCATTGCCATCATTAGTCTGTATATATTTACTGTCTGAAGACCAATCCATATGGGTGATGAAACTTAAAGATCCAATACATTCCCCAACTTTCTTGTATCTCTGAACAACACCATATATATCCACAGAGCTGTCATTGGAACCAACAGCTAGGAAGTTCCCATCTGGTGAATATTTCAGTTCATGAATAGCTTCTTTCCTGTCTTTGATATGAACAACCTCAGTCATATCTCTGTGGTATGAAAGAAAGCATGCCATAAGTATAAAAGAGCCTTATCATATTGTGAAGTTCTTAACCATAAAAAGAAAGAAAAAAAAAAAAAAAAAAAAAAAAGGAGGAAAAAAAAGAAAAGAAAAAAAAAAAAGAAAAAAGGAGGGGGGAAAAAAAGGGAAAATAGGGGAAAAAAAATGAAAAAAAAAAAGGAAAAAAAAACACATCAGTAAAATTATGAAGTGAACTATAACTATCATATGTACAAACACCACACTACTTTCAGGGCTGGGTAGGGCTTTGTGACTAAAAAAGGAACACTGACACAGGAAGGTCCTGTACCAGGTTATTCACTTAGAGAAGAAAACTCCACTGATATATAAGCCACAGACCTCAGTTGCTCTTTAAAACTGCGATATCACAGCAACAAGGCAAAGCACCATTGATTTGCCATGTGTGTTGTACTAGCAGAAGCATTCCAAAACAGTCATGGAAGTAAAGGCAGTTTATTTCTTAATAATTCAAGAACAGTGAATAAAGCAAATATTTAAAATAAATCACTTCCTAGAATGCTGCCATTCTTTAAAAAACCAGTGTACTTTTACAAATGTGTTATTATGGAAAGCCTCTCCCATGCTAGTGCAAATATTTAAATAATCCGAGCACTCTGTGGATCAGCAATTTAAAACAAATCTATGTGGTCTCCTGCACACAGTCGGTACTGTATCCACATACATACAAAAGTATTTAGATTGTCTACTTGAAAGAGTTTATAATGCATCTATTAATTTTTGTATCTTACCTGACCCTAAGCACAGTGAAAGAGCCATCCTTCATTCCAAGAGCAAGATGGATTCCATCAGTACTAACTGCTGCACAGCGAATGGGTTCCTCCATATTGCACCGGGCGATCAGAGCATGGTCTATTAAACTCCAAATTCTAGAATAAAGCATTAATTACAAATACAAAGAATGGTTTGTAGCTTTGCCATAGGTAGCATGAAGCCTGCAATTTCAGCAGAAAACATGACATGGTTGTGTCCTATTTAAAAATAAATTTCCACAAGCAGTATCTAAGACAAAAGTGTCAGTTCTCCATACAGGAAAGAACGTTCTTACATTTAACTGTGAGAAAATATCTAATGAGAAAATGCAGGAGCAGGTATTTTTTGTCTTTCTGAAAAATAAAAAAAATGACAACATATACTTTTAGATCACTGTGAAAATTCTACCCTTTTGTTTCTTACTTTAGCTAAAAATGCATAAGAATAATCGAAGAATTCAGATTAAACATATCCTTTCCTATTAGCAAACTATCATAACTTCCTACATTTGTCTAGATAATACTATAAATCTTGTTTTTTTTTTTTTTACAAAACACATGATATCTACCATTTACAAGATGCATCCAGCATTCTTGAGTGAAACTTTGGTTCAACTACAATTTTTCTTAACTATGTTACAATTATATATTTACCAAAAATGGCAACACATTTAATATCTGAGAAAGAAAAAAAAAAAAAAGGCATTTATGACAAATAGTTGAGCTTTAAAGAAGCTCAAGAAATTTACTGAGTTTTCTCAGAAAATGGCTTCTGTTTTCCATGATGCATTATTGTTAACCATAAATTTCAACTACAAGGGCTATTCTGAAATTTATGCCTTCTATTTCAGCAGTGGTGACAGCGATGTGAAAGACAAGCCACATTCCAGGCAGCCATGCAGAACCTGACATACAGGTTCTTGTTCATCACTGGCAAAAACGCGTAACTCATGTGGTGATTATGTTGAAAAACAGTGTTTTGCTGAGAATTTGCTGAGAATTAACAGTGTTATTGTGTTCTTTGCATCTATTGTCATTTCCATGGAATTAAATAGGAGGCATTACTGTCAAAGTGACCTACGTATTTTATTATTAGAGGCCTGTAATTTTACACATAGCTTCACTGGTTTAGAAGCATTTCAGTGCCAATTGATATCAGTACCAGTGATATTAAAATGCATACATTTCAATTACATTATCTACAAAATGAGTTGTTTGCATCAAAACATGTGTGAATGAAAATCAGACAAATAACAACCTGACTGATCGGTCATCACTTCCAGTCATTGCCAATGGTTTTGTAGGATGGACAGCCAAAGCCCACAGCTCTCCTTCACAATGCCCCTGCATTATCAGGAAAGGCTTATTACGCTCATGTACCACAATTTCAAAAATCTCACTGTCTTGTGTTCCAACAAGTATATGGTCTCCTCTCCAGCAAACACTTCTTACAGACAGACCTACAGAAGGAACAGATTGTTACTGAGAGGAACAATCTTAGAATTTGTGAAACAAAGATAACATAACATGACAAAACATGGAAAAACATAAAAGCATGAACATGTCAGGAAGTATCCATACACCCGTTTTCCCATTTACTCCCTTTATCTATTTCACATCACATACTGCTGTCCTTGGAACATTAAATTTTCAACACTGGAATTTTAAAAATTCTAAAATCAGATGTGACCCTTACTTTAGTAAAGCAAAGAACATTCTTTCATAGCAAGATCTCTGACTGAGGAAAGAAATACTGACCTGAAGGGGCAAATTTAATGCCCTTCAACTTCAAAACAGGTAACAGAAAATGTAAATTATAACTTCTGATGATACCATGAACTCATACGACTAGCTGAACAAATCTCAATTATGTACGTGACAAAAGCATCAGTGCAATGTATTGACCAGGTATACGACAAACAAATAATTCAATACTTTCCAGCTCCTTTCTAAGATGCTACTCCTAAGGCAAACCCTTGTAACTTGTATCTTTGTAACAATATCTGTTTTGTTTTTTTTTTCCTTTTCTCCTTCAAAGAAAAGAAGTAGGACTCACTGCAACGATATATGAAAAAGTTGAAAAGAGTTTATGATGGAATTTAACAAGGATTTCTGAACAACTGAATTACTTTCCAGGTTTACAGAGGAGCTGAACACTCACAAGTTATATTTGTTTATAGATAAGATTGTGATAAATAAAATTAAAGTTAGGAGAGTTGTACATGGAGAACCCACTCTTAACCAAATTTATGAATATGCACCTTTTAAAAAAGACTCAAATTATTACAGACTGATAGCACAAGTCAATTTTGCCAGTTTCAGATCTAGAGAACAAGATGATAGAAATGCCTGGCACAATGCTCTCTGCCAAAACGCTGACTATAGTGAAGGGCAGGTCAAGAATGACCTGTGAAAAAGTACTCTGGGTTAATATGTGAGGCAAAATTATATCCATCAAGGAAGAAAAAATGAATATCGTATGAGCTGATGTGCTTCTGAAAAATATTTTTAACTGTACTGAGTTAGTACAGAGAAGAATCTTAAGTTTTTAAAATTACATAGGAAAAAATTGCAAGGCTCAGAAAGAGTGAATGTGTGGATCAGCATCAGTGGTGCATCTTCATCTATGTTTTTTCATTTTTAACAAAACAAGCTTTCAAAGCAAGGCCTACCTATATGCTTTGCATCTAAAGAGAACCTTTAAACATACACTAAATGTATTTCTGTAAGAAATAGGATGGAAAAGTGCCTAGAGTACACTCAGTGCACTTTGACTGCTACACAATATTCAGTCCACTAGACATGACTAGAGCTAAAGCCCTTCAAAAATTCCTCAAAACAAATATATATAATGTTTATAAAACTCTCTGCATTATCTGCTTTACAGATTCATTCCTATGGTGCACTGGTGAATATACTCGGCTATTTATCTATAATCTAGGTATTTTGTATTTTTCACTATATTGAATACTGTAATTAAAAATAAAAATCAAGAAAGAAATAACTGGAATCTCTGATGAACAGTGATGAAGAAATCTGTTTTAGTAAGCTGGAACTTCTTATGGTGGAGGGAGATATTTTGAAAAACTATTTTGGAGATCTATCTAGAATCATTAATTTGCTTTGCAAACCCTTCGAGGAGATGCAGAACTTGAGACTGCTTTCACAGGCAAGATTACCAACAGATAAAGTGGGACCAACAGAAAATGCAGTTAAGAGAACAAGAAGAATGAAAGGCCATAAAGGCTATCCTGAAAAAGATATAAATAAAGAAATCACAGATGTAGAAGTCTAAAGGGAAACGATTATGGAAAATGGAATCATGAAAGATATAATTTAAAAACAAGTTATTAGTTGCATAATGGCACTGGATGAGTAAAGAAAAATGAAGATGGAGTACTTAGAACTGATGAATCTAAAGAGTTCATGCCAAAAGCAAGAGAGATGATCTGGAATAGAGAACCATAGAATAGGTTTGAAAGAATGAAACGGAATGAACTGTAGCATTTAACTACATGCAGCAGCAGCCTCTAATTAAGCTTAAAAGCCAAAATTTCTAATGTATGTAAGAACAGGTCTCTTTCTCCTGCTCCAGTCATGTTTTTCCCAAATCTGGACTGATGTTTTAGTACAACAGCCAATCACAAATAATAGCTTTGGGATAATTTCCTTAGCAAATACGAAGTTACTGATATGTTCTATAGTTCTTCAAATTAAGGAATCTTTACAAGTGCAAAGGTTCATGAGTTTACCACCATTACTCTTGTTGTTAAAACAAACAGGTATTTAATATTTGTTATAGACCTAAGGAGGCCACAGTTACATACAACAGTATAAGAAAGAGAAAGTATCTACAAATAAATTGTTTTGAAGGGAAAATTGAGATTACCAACAGCAGAAATGCATCTGTGCTAGTGTAACTTGGATATAAGACACAACAGAAGAAAGCCTTCTTTTCAGAATTCATTCAATAATGTACAAATTCACTTAGGAGACATTCGCACTTACTAACTTTATCAATGAATTAATTTAGCGTTTCTAGAGTACAGAAATGTACATGAATGCAAACACATCAAATGTATTAATGAACCAAACATATTATAAACTAGATTAATCTCCTTAATTCAGAGGGACACCTCTATTTAGAAATATATTACTTTGAAATATTAATTAGAAACTTAATACATAACCATTATTTTTATAAACAAGAAATTCTGTTCTGTTTTTCAAAGTAAGTCTGTCAGACTAGACAGAAACTGCAATGACTATCCAGAACAGTCAGTTAAGCACTTATTTTAGAAAAAATAAATTAATCTCCTTATGAAGCAAGGGGGTATAAACATGAACACATTTATCTCTTGATTTGAGACTGAAGCAATTATTTCTCTTCAATTGTCTCAGTCATGACAAAGTCACAGTACCCCAGGGCATTTCAAATCAAATGTACTTCATCTTTCTGGAAAAATATCACAGTCTTGGTGGGAATGTCAAATAAATTACAGAATACAAATATTTAACTCTGCTTGTAATCAGTTATTTATGGACAGTGATGTATCTAATTGTCAAGATACGTTCTACCACATCATCAAATTCTCCACAAGGTGATAGAAAAGAGCAAGGTTACTGGGGAAAACAAAAAAACCCAAGTCTATGAAAGCAATAATACATGAGATATTAGTGCTCCGGTGCAAGTTTATCTTATATTGCTGCTTACTAAAGCACCAATACCTAGAACAATGACAATATAGACCATAGCCTACTTGACCTAAAATTTTATTATGATATAGGTATACGTAAGCATCATTCTAAATACCACAAAACTCTATCTGAATAGTTTTTCTGAAAACATGGATAACTGCAAAAGAGAATTTCTTCACTCTGATGTTTTTCATTGCAGTGTCTCTTCTAAATTCTCTTACTGCTTTACTCTTCGTTGTTAAAAACTGCTCTGCATCAGAAAGGACATGCATTGTATCCGTTTATCAACAGCTTCATAGTATATAGTCATAGACAAACTCCTGTCCAAAACTTCCTAGTATATAGCACATTGCACAGCACCTTTGATGGGCTACATATTCTTTTATTTATAGGCATTGTGAAAACAAAACATTTCTCATCTTGCCAACAATACATAATAACATCCATGAGTCCTGCTCCTAATTTACTTGAATAAACTTTTTCTTTTACAAAACAATGTAAAATTTCCAATCTACGATATGTTGATAATGACAAACTTCTTCTTACCTTTATATCCCTGGTCTGTTTCCCTGAGATCAATCACAGTAATTGGTTTAAAATTTAAATCCCACAAGCGAACACAGCCATCTCTGCCACCAGTAGCAAAGCCCTCTTCACACGCGTTCATGCTGAAAATTCCTGCCTAAAGAGGGAAGAAAATTATTTTTTAATAATACATACAGATGAGAGAGATCATTATGGAGACTGGAACCCTCTCCTATTACACTCTTTCACAGTTGTTGAAAATTGTACAAAAATACACAATTAATAAAAGTTTTAGACACGAAAAAGAAAATTAAGAGCTTAATTCTTAAAAGAATTCTTCCAAATTCTTGGAAGTTGTGAAGGAACTAGAAAGAACTTAGATTCTGATTTTTGAAAACTTAACTAACCAATTTTTGCTTGTTTCTATTCAAGGTACATAAGAAATTTTCAAAACTACATTAACTCATTTGAGGGCTTAACAGATATTTATGTACTGTCAGAAACTGAGATGCTTTGCAAAATGAGAGCTTAAACTCAGGAGAAATTTAATGCTTTAGTTCTGTACATACAGAATTCAACTAAACTAAAGCAGTTCAAGTCTAAGATAGGTTTGCAAGCCCCCAACTTTTTTTTTGTCATAAATCAAATAATTAAATACACTTGTACAAAAATCAGTAGAAGGATTTCCACCAATCTCCTTTAGGCTTGGTTCTGGGCCTTTGTTGCTATTAGTTACTACTAATGTAGGCAAATGTATGTCTGGGATTTATTATTTATTTTTACACATTTTTAGACATGGAAGATTGATTCCTAATCTTAAGTTTAGAATGCAAATACAATAAAAACTGTGATAATTTCCAGGTACTCATGACTATTCTTTGCTACCAAGCTGTGTTTTATTCTCCAATCATATCTAAATGCATACCTGAATGCACTGTAATGAAGTATGGAATCTGTTTGTTCCTTTGGTGTTGAGTAACAAGGATTTAATTGTTTCAACAGTTGAGAAACATAAAAAATAAAAAACTTTCTCAGCTTTCACAAGATGAGTACTGTTTGCTAAAGTTTAAAACAACAATCAAGACTGAAAACTAGGGTGACAGAAGTCCATTTTTTTGACACGTAACGTCCATCCTCAGAATACTGACTTTTAAGGGAATCCACATTTTCAGAAGTAACATGTGCCTAAACAGACATATAGTACAATTTTTAAGTCATAAGCAGATTAGAAGGCTAACTCCCATATCTCTAATGTTCTGCAAATCCTCTGTTTCTTTGGGAGCCTAAAGATTTTACAAAATCAACTCCTACTCCATTTATTTCTGTATGTGACTGTTTGTTTTACTGCATTAACCTTTTAGCATTATTGAGTAAACATAAGGCTGAAGGAATTCTGGCCTTTTTTTTAAACCATATGATGAAAGTTGCTGAAGTTTTTGCATATTTAAATAGTTTAGAGCTCTTTTTGGAATGCAATCTTGATAATAGAATTATTCTCTTTTCTCTAATTAACTCCTTCAAAAATCCATAGTTTAATTAGTCCATACTGAAAAACAAGAATCAGACACTTGGCAATGTGGGAAGCAGGCTGAATGTTCTGAAGATAAAATCTAGTGGATCCAGGATTAATCTGTTTTCCATTTCATAGAATATCCTTATCTTGAGAAGGACATACTGGTTGTCAAGGAGATTTGGCAGATGTGCTCAATCAATCTCTTGCAGTGCAACAGGACATCCTCATTTCAGTGTAAGTGCCACTGGGATAAGAGATGAAAACAACAACAAAAGTCCATTATGGGGACTCTAAGTATCTGATGGAGGAAGCTGAGCTTAGCTACTCTTCATTTAATTTTTAGGCCCACATTTAAGTGGGAAAAGATAGATTATTCTCAGAGCTTGGCCAGTCATTGTGCTTTCACTAAATCTTTCCTTTTAGGAAAAGTAAAGTTTGCTAATTCAAAACATCTTTGAAGTCTTCAAGATTCTCTCAATTCTTCAGTTTGTAATTGTTATGAACATAATTTAGTTCTTGATCCCTCAATCTGTAGTTGTTATGAACATAATTTAGTTTTTGATGGTCAGTGGTCTTTCATCAGTAATGAGAGGCAAACTGACTTTGTTTGTTCCAAGTGAATAATACGAGCAAGAAACACTGATTGTGCTCCTGACTCAAAACAAAATATGTAGATCAAATTATCCCATCTTAAAAGTTAGTAAATTTGCCATACGGATCATCTTTTTCTGCTACGGATTTTTCATTATGCTTCTTAATGAATGGGAAAATTTTGGAAAGAACTCAAATTAATCAGCAGTTCTCTCAAAATGCAAAATATTTCCTATTGTTTCAGCATAACCAGCTGGTATCACATCTGTGTTCCCTTAAACTGGAAAAGAGAATTAAATGAGAGCAAATAAAGAAATCCCCAGACAGACCAGAACTTGAAAAAACAGATAAGTACAAGAATTTAACAAAGATGGCCTATACTGTATATTTTCGTAGTGCTTCTATCCATGAAATTTAAAATAGTGAAGTAGCCTCTTGTTGCTTGGTACTTCTGGACCTGTCTCGTCTCCTGTGGACAGAAATCAATTGCTAATTTGTCCAAATGCAGTCTACTAGTAAAACTAGTGCAGTGAATTTTCTAACTATGCAATTCCTGAAACATGTGACAGTAGCTAGCTGTAATTAGGACCAAGCATTCACATGGAAAACAGGCAATTAGAACAAGCAATCACCTGGAAACTTCAAGTATGCTCAGAAAGCAATTTACTTCTTCTGAACAATATGGAGAACAGAAAAATTTTGCCAGTATGGTAAACAATCCAGCATTTTCTTTTTAATCCCAAATGTAGTTCAGGATACATATGCTAACATATAAAGCAATGTCTATAATGGGCATTTATTCTAAGACTTTCCCATGTATGCAGCGCAGTAAATGGTTGTATTGTAAATATTTAAAGTTGATGTCAATATGTTGTAAGTGGAGAGCAACTATTCTGAAATGTAATCTTTTTATGTCACAGATTACCCATAAAATAGTTCAAAAATGGGCATACTACTATAAAAAATAAAATGAATTGTATATATGCCTTTCACTGCCTATAAGTGGACTATCGCTTTTCAAATTCACAACAAGGCTAAACAATAGGGAAAAACTTCTGCATGACTTAATGTGTTGGTAAATGATACTGGCTTAAAACCATTCATTTAAGTTCATTATATTGTTTCCATCTATATTTAATTAGTGTTCAACCAACTGACATAGGCGTGCAATAGTTCTAACAGGGTGCCTGTTATTTAACCTCAAGTCTGTTATTTAACCTCAGTTTCTGACATCAATCCACACAACTTTAATGTGTTCCTCTGAAAGACTATCTCAAAATAAATTATTCAGCTGCTGAGAAAGCATCTTATGTACATTTGCAATTCAAGGCAAAACATAGCATATAACAATCTTCAAAGCATTCAGTGTTTTTAAACAAGCATAATTTCTTTTAATGCATGAGTAAAACCTTGTGTCTGTTTCAGGTACTTAATAATCACAGGCTACTTTGAAATTAGAACCTGTAAAGTGAATAAAATAAATAGCAAATTCTATAGTCTGTTGTTTGCTCTGGCACAGCCATGTAACATTGGATAAAAGATTATTTTTTTAAACAGTATACATGGTTAACATTCCAGAATCAGACGCACTGCATGCCTGTAACACCACAACAGTGCCAATAAATTTTCATATATTTTCATGCCGCCTTGTTTCCTTTCTCCTTTTTGAGACTTTCTCCATTGGTTTTATTATTAATAAGTGATTGGCAAAACTATAGTTCCACAAATTCCCACTGTGACCCAATGTTTCCTAAACATACATTCTACGCCTGTACTCTTCCCCTCTGCTCATTTTCATCTTTTCCTACCTTCCATTCCTACTTCTACGTTCAGTGAACTCTGCAGTCCTTTTCCAACAAATTTTCCAGTCATCCAAACATGCTATTTGGTTTAACCTTTTTGATTCCTCATCAAACTCAGATAGGAATCTGCCAGAAACTCTTCTTTCCTCTGTCTATAGTTCTTAGTAATGCTGTAACACAAAATGGATAATCTGGCTTAGCAGTGAACTCAATTTTGCTTGCTAGTGCTAAAGTTGTTCTTTATTTCCTCTGTTGCCTATACTAAAACACACTGAACAGCTGTTCAAATAACTTTTGAACTAAGCTAAACGTAACAAAAGCAGTCAAACTTTGAGAAATACTTGTTTGCTATATTAATACAGACCACTGCCAGCCACATGGACAGTGTCTCCACATCACTAATGTGCTTTAGAAATTCTTCTGTATTCTTCTGTAGCTGAGATACCTACCCTTTTTCTTGTAACACAGAATACATGGTATTCAAGTAAATAATGACACACTTTCTTTGAATAAATTTTCAGTCTAATTCAAGCCCAGTGAGAAGTAATGATAAGGCATGATAAACAGGCATGCAGGGATGACAATTCCAACACTAGCACTCTGAATGCGAATTTATACTGATTCCTTACTATGCTCAAACTGCGCTTTTAACAATATACACCCACAACAAATGATACCATTTACACATGCATTCTCTTCTAATAGAATGGACAAGTAGGACATGACTTATAAAATCAAGTAGAAAATAACTGTATATAATGATTATAGTTTAGTATGACTGAAGAAGCACTCTTATTCCAAGCTTTTATATTTTGCACTTACTATAATCTGACAATCTTATCCTTTTAACTAATATTTTATTGAAAAATAATATTTCATTTTGTTGGAAAGTAAATTTCTGGAAAATATTTTTTTCTTGTATTGGTGTGATTTTTAGTGACTGTAATATCCTGTAAAAATGAATTCCAAAACCACAGACGAGTGAACCTACTTAATTTTCAGTATGGCAAACTACAACTCCAATGAGCCTAAAGGACACAGCCAAAAATAGAAAGTTAGATAAGACCTACTCCAAGGTCACTTGAGCTCAGTCCACTGACTCTAATGAAGATAAAAAGAACAGCACTTTAAATTTGATCTTGTGTTCAACAAAAAATGGATGCAGTGTAACAGAGCAACAAGCTCTAACAATCCTGTATTCATCAGTTGGGTCATTACATGTTTCCCACACTTAAATTCTTCATAACTACACTTTTATTCATAAACACATAAACCATCATATTATACAGCTGTCTGACTAAGTAGTCCAATCTCTCCTATAAGTTAGTTCAACAAGGTGCAACCCATTCCCTACGGTACATTTCTCAGCCATCAGTGAACACATTATCAACTCATTATTAATTGACAGCAACCTCTCTCACATATATAACATTCACCATTTTTGTCCCCTCTATTCTACCTAACCAAATTATAAAGAATGATTTTAATACTTCAATTGCACGATAAGCATATGTGCCAACAAACTAGGTAAGCATACAGGCTTATGCAGTCCATACAATCAATGGACTCTAGAGAGCTACCAGATAATTAGCCAGTAGGACTCAATTCACAGAATGACAGCACAGCTAACGTTGGACAGAAACTCTGGAGACCACCTAGCCGTGCTCAAAGGAGAGTTAGCTAACAGCAAGTGCCCAGGGCTTTGTCCAGTTGTGCTTAAATTATCTCCAAGGGAGAGAGATGCATATGGAGAATCCACAACCTCTCTGAGTACTTGCTTCTTTTTTTCAATGCCCACTGCCTTACCACAGGAGTGTAGGCTATCTGGACTTGGATAAATCAGACATCCACAAAAAATTAGATTATTCATTATCAGTCTTTATCACTGGAATTGTTTAAGAACACAGACCACGTGATCTTGCACTGCCCTTTTCGGCTCTCTGGAAATCTATTTAGCATTTTACGTTAATTTAGAAGAGATATACTTACAGCATGTGCTCCCTGTATTGTTCTTACAAGGTTGATTCCTTTCCATACATAAATATCACCATTCAATGCACCGGAATACGTCACTTCATCTCTTGCACAAGCTAGGCACAATATAGTTTGAAGATCACCAGTTTTGCCAAAAACACCACGTTTTGGTGTCAGTGAATTGCCACACAAGCTCCAGAACTGCAAGACAAAGCCATTCAGAGAGACAGATGTTTGCTAATCTCCTATACTTTAACATGTTCATTTGAGAGAGAAGTACTTTACCTCCTCATTACGTACATTTGCCTATGTACTTTTCCTACTTTTCACTGCTTAACTTTAACCAAAGCAAACAGGGTCAATGCTTATGTTGTTGTCTTAGATGTAACTGCACAAATTAAATAAATAGGAAGGTAACATATTAAAAAAAATTCTTTAATAATTCCTTAGTAATTCCTTAGTAGCAATTTATTTGAAATTTCTATTTAACTTGATTTTGTGAGGTGATGACGGAATAATGAAGATGAAGAATAAATAATTACAGATATAAAAAAATAACACGAAGAAGGAACAATTTAAGAAAAACAGACATCATCAGTAAAAATCTCTTTCCTGATCCAAATGCCTCTAAATCATTAGGGCTCAGATTTTTATTTAAAGAAGTACTATCAATTATTTTCAAAATACACCTCTCCCTCCCACCTGCAAAAAAGAGCTTTTCTTATCTACATAGATGGATTTTGACATGACAAAGCCCCTTTAAATATACTAACTCTCAGCTGGCAAATACTAGCTTACTATCATCATAGTGTTGCTTTTAGATCTTGAAACAGAAAAAAGTAATTATTAATTCAGTTCACGGAGACTTGATTGATTTAATAAACACTATGCTCAAAGGTATATGCAATCTAGCCAACCATTAATATATACTAATCTCAATTTCATGGTATAAAAATAAGAAAATCAACATTATTTTCGTTCTCACCATAGGAACCTACAGTTAAGAGCAATGCAGAACTTTGAAGCTGCCATCTACTGCTGTTACATGGTAACACAGTCATCAGTGCATGCTATAAGAGACTGACTTTCTTTAGGAAATGTATCTGATGACAGTCAAGCATTCATAATCTTACTGACACAAGTATGGAAAAGAAGCTTTTTTCCTGCACGACAATTGGAACACACATCAAATAAAGTAAGAGAGTTTCTATGAAATACTCTGCTTGAAAAATATACAGAACACCACTTTACAAATCCTGTTAACAGGCAAAGAGCATTGAAAACAACAAAAGTAGCAACAGCTACTTTTACAGAGAAAAAAGAATAAAAAGAAAGATAAAGAATTTTTCCTCTCTCTTTCCACTGTATTTTCACATTTTCTGAAAGTCTGAGAAATGACTGTTAAACATGTTTCAGCTCTGCAGTGTAACAATTCATTAATTGTTTAAATTGGAAATTTGAGTACCTGGACTCACTGTAAGCATGTGTTCTTTGCCTTACACTGCTTGGGATTTCAAACAGTATTTTAGAGGACCTAAATTCTAAATTACAACACAATCATCACGTAATGACAAATCTCATACTCTACTTTTATCTTTTATTCTACTTTTTTGTCTGCCTGACCATGAGCAGGAATGGTCAGTTTTCCACTGTATATTTTGTAAAATGTCTAGTGTAGTCATGTGCGATACATGATAGCAATCCCTGAGCAGTAGATTCCTCTTAGATATATACTGCTGTTAGATTCCATTTTTGCCTTATTTTACAAAGTGTAAGTATTTCATGAAGTAAGATTCATTTCATTACCTTGATGTGTTTTACACCACAGCTGACGAGTTTGTTTGGCTGGTACAAATCCCAAGAAATATCAAATATCTGCATTAAAAATAAAAATAATAAAGCAGCAGACCACAAGAATGTCAGCAGAGATGGTCTTTTTAGCACAGGACAGTGAAAACAGTAAAAACCTTGTACCAAATCAACAGATAATCTAAAATGCTTTAAATAGAATGACTTCTTCATCTCTTCATTCAACAATGAAGTTGCACGTTTTTTTCTATTTTCTATTTCCCCCCCCATGAAAAGAAACAACAAAAAGATTAATTTATGAAAATCTAAGAGACTAGAAAAATCTAAGAGATTACCTTCAGTTTGACTTTTCATATTGGGATTTGTGTCTATAAAGTGCCTTACTTTCACACTTCCCATGCACGCTCACAGTCTCAACAAAGTATTCACAAAATAAATAAGCTACATATTTTATTTACATTTATTTATTATACACAGAATAACGGTTGGAAAAGACCTCTGAGATAATCTAGTCCAATATCTTAATCCAAATCCAAACTTCATGTAATTTCATTGACACTCAAATTATTGAGCTGTACTTACTCTGTCTGTATGACCAGGAGCCATTGATAACAATTTTCCTTTTCTCCAGTCCCAAACACAAACTGTGTTTTTTGAATCCAAACCAACTGAGACCAACCGCTAAAAGTAACCAAAATAAATAAATAAAGATAACTCAGTGCATTAATTAAGGCTAGAGTCATCACCAAGTTGAATAAGAAACAATATCTTCACTTTGATACAGAAAAAAATTAAAGATATACCATCTCATTCAAAAGCTTTGTCTGATCAGTTACTTTTCCAAGAAATTATAGAAAAACAAAAGCTTAAGAACTACACCTTGCAGCCTGGATCATCTTCAGCTCTAAGAACACTTTGCACAGATCTCTTGACACACATCACTGACCATATTAGTTTACAGCCCAATTCTACTACACTTGTTAGTCAAGTTACTTTTTTCTCTAAAATCTTTTTGTTGAGAGTTTGTAACAGTACTGAAGACGATACAAAATGAACCTTGGTGATTCCGGTTATTGTTTTTATTTTTAAAGGAACTGAAATCTTTTTCTTCAGTTTATTCAGGTACTGTGACATCTTGATAAAAAGATAAAATCTTAGCAAATCTTTTGGACAAGTTTTTCTCAAGCAAATACTTACGCCCAAAAGAAATTTAATTTCAATTTTTTTATGCAGATCATAAAATTGAGTTTGTAACAAGCAAAAACAAACAACAAAAAGAAAAACTTTTACAAAAACAGAAAGCTATTTCCAATAACATTATTTCTTTAGTATCAGTAAGGCTCCAAAATCATGGGAATAAAAAGAAAGAAAAGAAAACTTTAAATACAAGCGATCTTCAAGCTCCTTAGTTATTAATGCAAACTTCAATTTTTCAGATACTCTGAAGTCCATCTTTTCAATTCTATCTTTAAAAATGTTTTTGAAAGGAACATCAGTTTCAGTTCCAGCTATCCTTCTATAAAGGTCAATTCCAGCCCAACTGCACAAGAAGCATGAAAGTAAACTAGCTCTGTAATTGATATTCATCAATCCCCTGCAAAATCTGATGATTGTCCTACATTGGCTGATAGTTTTATTTTTCAAAAAGAGTGATCAAATGGTGCTTCCAGTTCTAGAAAATCTTGCTACCAGCCAGTACTCCTCCACAATGGAGAGCACAGCTGAGAATCAAAATACTTGTGATCTTGCAGAAGAATTTATTGTAGAGAAAGCTGAACTTATCTCTACACTACAGAAATTGAAGAGCAACCATGGTTTTAACTGAGACAGTTGCATCAGTGTTAGACAGCTAATGAAGAATGCCTTCCTAAGACATCCAGACAAGATGGAGTGGAGTGTCTACACTGTCCAACAAAAGTATAAAAACTAGACAACTTCTGTCCATCTACTCATTTTTGGCAACTGGTGATGTCCAGTATTGTGACAGTGAGCATTTAAGACTGGTAACAGGAATCATGTTTTAAATGTGATTCATCAGTATATTACAATTGCTACAAATGCTTATGTTGTGATTTCAGTACCTTTCTGTGTATCATTCCACTAAATCAAAATATCATACAGGGTCCAATATATAAAATAATTAAACTTGCTATCAACAGTAAATGCTACTTGTGAGGAGTATCTAGAAGAACCTCATCGCAGAGAACTGCTCTCTGACAATTCTAGATTTAAAAGGACAGTTAAGATGTAAACAAACTTATTTTTCATATGGAAATGTTTCCACAGGGAGACAATTCTGGAGATGCAGATCTCAAAAAGAGCTCTAACCAGCTTCCAAATGCCAGAAAAAAGGTGATCATATGGAAACACTGAGAAAAGCAGACAGTCTAAATTCTGACAATTTATGGCTTTAAACATAAAAATCAGTTTTCAGTGCACCCAGAACAGATCACAGATCTACACTCAAATTTCCCCTGTGTACATAGGGAATACATGATTGAATTCTAAGAAAGGGTTAGGGAACATCAACAAAACAATCTAGTACTAAACTTTTGATCTCAAATTATTAACAATGCTCAAGTTAGAAAGTGACAACTTCACACCGACAAGAATAACAAAGAGAAAAGACATCAATGTCAACCAGAAACATTGTTGTAGAAAGACACTGATCTAGAAAGCTGTAAATAGTGAGAAATAAAAATGATAAAACCTGTAGATCACTCTGAAAAAAACTCAAAGCTTCCCTATAATAATTTCAATATGTTTTTATAGAAAAAAAATTACAACTAGGTTTCCCTCTATGTTCAGTAGAGCACCACCTGTTGTCATCTTAATAAGGATAGGCACTGGTCTCTCCAACAACAACAGAGCTCTCATAGATGCAGTTTCTTAGAGTGTTTGGAAAAAAAACAAAAATTACATACCTGACCATCTAAATCAAAAGCCAAGCAAGCTATACCATGCGTGTGAACGTCCTTCAGAACAGATACAGTTTGCACAGTGTACGAGTCCCATACGCAGATATATGGTTCCTTTCCAACTTGACCTGTTGCCACCAACACACGTTCAGGATGCAAAGCAAGGCTGCCAATAAAAAAAAATAAAAAATATTTCTGCATAAAATTTCTACATTTGCCTAGTTGGTTGCATTAATATTTTTCCATAAAAATGATTTCACAATATTTTTCCATTAGTAATAATAGATACTAAATAATTTTGTTCCAGATGCCACAATTTATTAGTTAATTTATTGGACTTTATTAAAGTCCATGGCACCACCTTTTTTCAATTGGATCCTTCAAGGATTTCTCCAATTAAACTAATTGCAGAAGTTACTAATCTTCTGCTCTAAAATTTTCATGTTATTAAATTCAGTCAGATTTTCATATACTAAAAAGTACCTCTTTTCCCTTTCACCACCTTTCTTAATAATTGAAAACACAAAGGAAAAGACAAAAAAGTTAGCATTACTCTGTCAACACATCTATCATCAATGGAGAAATATGCATACCTAGAACTATTCAATACTGCGTACTCTTTGATTTTTTTTTTATTTTTTTAACAGGAGAAGATTGAATAGAATTCTTAAGATACTTTTCAAATGATTGTGCACCAAAGTCAAATCTGAAACTAGATGTTATGACCAGAATAAACTTCAGGTGACTAAGCTGAAACAGAACAGTCGGAAATAGCTCATTTTGAATAACTGTTAACTTTTCATATTGCCAACAGTGCAGAGAATTTGTTTAAGGTTCAGAATCTTCCCAAGTCTACACAGCATCCTCATAACTGTGTTGTCAAATGAGGGATCATGAAAGCATGATAGTCAGCAAGATCGTTTTGCATTTTGCTTATGAAAGCAGGCTGCAGGGGAGGATGTGACATCTGTTGATTTATATTTCATTTTTTAAAAGTAAGAACATACTTCAATAGAAAATCATCTGCACTACTAGATGAGATTCTACACAGTCTAGACAGAGCAGGCCAAAGTGAGCTGAAAAATATCCTACATTAGTCAGGAAGATATACTTCCTGACTAATGTAAGTCAGCTATTTAAATTGGTTAAAAATATTTCCTCCCCTACTGACTAATCAGAGAACATTTCTTGGAGACCACTAGAGAGAATCACTCAAAACATATGTTTTTATTTTCTCAAAATTACATGTAAAAGAGAAAGGTTAAGTACATTGCTAAAGTAAGTATGATCTTACATCTGAACTTTTATTTTGATAAATGAATTTCAAAGGGTGTAGGCAAGGGAAGCCTATATATGTATCAGAAATAGCCAGGATAAGAGTTTATAAGGAAATGATCAGAAGGCTGAATTCTGAAGACATGTACATTTCCTGTGCATAAACAGACCAAGAGACAACAGTGTTAGAAGCCTCTTAATATTCATGAGGTCACACTGCCCCACGCACTATTCTTTTGTATTTTTTCTATTTTAATATAGCATTCTGGATAGTTGCCACTGCTCAAAAAATTCCACAAGCACAACACTAAGAGACAGGAACCCTTCAATCTTCAGAGTTCCCACAAAAGGTGGAAAGACTGTAGACTCTGAAACATTTCTTCCTACTAGCTATTCTGCATTATCCTCAGTACTAGGACCAGGGAACCAACATTTCTCAATTTGCTTCTCTTCTAGTACACAGCTACTCCTCTTTGCTTCCTTCTTTATTTGATAAAGCAACTTCATAATTAAAAAGCAATGCAGAAAGGAACGGGCAAGCAAAACTTATCACATTTCACTTCAATTCTGCCACCTAATCCTGATCAACACCTGCACAACTCCCAGAACACACTCAGGCAGATGGTGCATATGTGGGGAAATAGAAAGAGCATCTGGAGGGCGAGAAAATGTTGCATATGAAATGATCTAATTTTTCCAAAGACACCAAGAAGAGGGCGAGAATAAGACCAGATGGACAATAAAGAAATTTGAGAGGGGATAGAAGTGAAGACTAAGTAAGAAAAAAAAGAGAGAAACTAAGAGAATAAAAATACAGTAGTCTTATGACTGATTCATGAAACCTGACGTCAGGACTTTTCAACCCTATACTTAGCACTGCTATTAACACATCATGCAAGTGAATCACTGGAACACAAATACTAGAAGGGATGATCAGACTGGGGTCCCCATTCCACAACTGCAATTTTGATAGAACCTCTTTGTTCAAAAAACACTCAAGAGTCGCTCTGAGTACAGACACACATGCACAAACAGCCCTATGTAGAGTTCTGGATCTGAAATTCAGAGTTCTGATCAAAGCATAGAGATTAGACCTGAGTTTAAAGAGATCTCAAGGTCCTTACCATTTCTTTTTTTGGATTATGAGTGATTGAACAATCCTTGCAGACATAGCAATAAATACCAAATATATCATACCTTGGCATAGCCTCGCAATGAATTGCATTGATGCAATTAACAAATTCAGGAACATTCATTATTAAGAATTAATAATTAATTAAGAATTAATATTAAAAATTGCTAATCAACAAATTGTTTACAACTTATTACTCCAGAAAGAAAAAATATAGGTAGAACAGGTAAGGCATAAATATAAACCTCTGCTACCTAATGACTATTTCACTCATGGATATGATGTAGTTAACAGGAAAAAGCAATGAGCAAGTTCTCTGTGGATATCCCCAGTGGAGATCTCCAAGACACCTCTACAGAGGTGCCCAATTACACCACTCCTGCTACTGAAGTAGTTGTTTTCTATTCATCAGACAGCCCTCAAGAAAAGGCAGAAAACTTCTTGGGTTTGGCTCTTAAGACAGCTGCCAAAGCTGCGGGTGTAGGTTCAACAGACTTCAGTACCTTGACTTCTCACAAAGGATTTTCTTGGGGATTTTTTTGTTTCTCTTCTCTCCCTCAGAGGTGTAGGAGAATGCTTAGTGCAAATGAGAAGCTCTGCAATCAAAAGGAAAGAAGTCACATTCCTTTTACCATCTTGATAACAAAAGCTGAGATAACCTCTCCAGGTTAAACTGCGACTTGCATCTTGCCTACACAGATAAACTGTAAAAGTCTGCCTGATATCTTCCGCTTTCATACAGGGATGACTAAGCTGATGAATATCACTGCTTGTCCAAAAAAAGAAACAAATATTCTGAACAAAGTAAGTTATTCAGGCCTTCCTGCTTATCTCTGGCCTTTCTGACTTGGATTTTCCAGAACAGACATTAGTGTCAACACAGTATTCAATCAAACTATCCTAAGGAGAATGTTAAAAAGTCAAATGCAATCATGAAATAAAGCAGGAATCAGGCTAACAAACTGCTTACTCAAATAAATTTTGAAATTCATTTTAACATTTGATACATCCAAGAAGAGCTAAGAAGTAGAAAATCCAAAATGTGCCTGTCACTGTTGTTATACATCCAAATAGCCAGATCTGTTGAGAACAGTGATGCCTGCTACAACAGAGTTCCACTGATATATCTGACTGACGTCAGAGATATTTTCTAGATCATTTTCTAGATAGATATTCAAAGCACACTGAAGTACAGTTTTAAAAGTATAGTGAAGATACACATCAATGCACTCAAGCTCCTCTTTTACAGTTTAAACAAAAGGTCATTTCTCACCTCAGCACTCCCCACCGTTTTTAGCAGATCCATACATTGTATAATACTAACATTAGATCAAAGTGTTAATTATTAATGACAAAGTCTTGAAGAAACGTATAGAATCTCGATACTATGCCTGTCTGGGATGACAGCAAAGACATAGATGTGACCCTTCAGTGTGTATGAGGTTTGTAGAGGCAAAGGATCTTGAAGGAGAATAATCCCCAACAACTTTATTATAAAACAAATCAAGATTTTTTCCTCTTCTCTTGTTTCATGCTGGGCATTAGCAAGCATTGATTAATACAGACAAGCCGCAGACAAGGATACAATATTAAAGATGATGTTTCCTTAGCAACAATATTGCATGAAAATCCAAGAGTATATTCACATGACTACATCTAAGCTTCAAAAAACTAGGGCACCAGTAGAAAAGAATGCTGCAGTAAAATAACAGCATCTCAGATATCTATTAAAGAAAAGTTAATTTCAAGTGTGAAATTGTTTCTACAAGTAAATAGAGAAAAATATTTTCATCATACATTTCAAGACCTTTTACATAGAGTTGTGGATATTCTCTTAATAGCTGCCACTTACCCACATTTCCCCAGAAAGTATGACAGGAGAAACTACAAATCATTTATGTCATACTGCTGAAGTCATTATAGCAGGAATAGATGTAAGCAGCAAACGTTTGTCATCAAAGTTGATAGAGATCAAATCTGGTCAGGACTATTTCCCATAAGAAAAACAACTGTGAAGCATCATTCCTAGGTCTGTTACATATTTGTTATCAGAGCACCAGCAGTGTCATAAATAGCTTTTAGAAGATTCCTTAAATTGTACAAGCATACAGCTTCAAAATAAGAGTCTGTACTGAGGACAGGAATACAAAGCAGATGGAAAGACTAAAACTGTATACTGATTATTCCCAGCTGCAAAAAGTAGTACAGAAAAGCATCTATTTCATAGGAAGTGCTCATCCCACACTGATGCTGGGTTGCCATTTATAGGCTCAACTAAATATTAATACACTTTGTGGTGGAACCAACAATACATTTCCTTTATCTAAAGGCTTGTTTATAAGCCACTTATGAAATCTGACAAAAACCTTTAGCTCTTTATCTGCTCCAAAACACAGCGGAAAAGAACAAAAAGACAAGATGATCTTCGGAGAGTTAGACAATGAGTGTAGTAACACTGATGCAAAGTTTCCAAGCAAAAAGATACGAAAACTGACGAAAAAGATTCTTAGAACTAACTGCCAGTTCCTGCAGATGCCTGCAGGCATTACTCCCATTACACTGCTACAGAAAATAAAGCCACCTCTTCTGGAATTTGCCACCTCTACATCTCACTTCATGTCCATAAACACAAAATGAGCCAGGGCATCACTTAAAGTTGGGAGAACACTTAAAATGAATTAGTTATATGAACTAATCCATCTGGGAAAGAGCCCAGAATGCTCTGAAGAAAGTACTTGAAATTCTCATTTTGCTTTCTGTCTTGTTAGCCACTTAAACAACAGCACAGATACACAACAGTTAAGCAGTTATCTAAAACAAACAAAAAGACAACAAGAATCGGAAGCATAAAGGAACAGGAAAGCATGGGTAAATGCAATACTGAAAGAATTCCAAGGTCAATGTGCATTTGATAGACAATAAAAACTGTTGCATATCTGGACTCACTAACATCATTACTGAAAAATACTACAAAAGAGAAGACAGATAAGCAGCATTCATGAGAAATACTTTCAGGACAATGCAAGCATTCTGCTCTACAATTATGTTTATCTCAAGCCTAATGATGCAGTTGTGTATTCCCAATAAGGTAATAAAGTACACCAATTATCAAAAGCACATGTTGTAACCTGCAAACATAAAATCATAGTTATTTATAAATGAACTTAGCACTGAATAATGTTTCATAGGTTATTCATTTTTATGTCATTAATTTCTATGTTGGAAAAAGCAGCAATGGATAGTGTTAAGTAAAAAAGAAACATGTAAATAAAAATGCATCTAAAAGTGCAACCTTGATCTAAAAACAAACACAAAAAAACCCACATCAAATATTTACCGTTCTTCAGTTTTTTTAATGTTATTTCTTTAAGTATTGTATAAGAAAAATTTAACTTAAAATGTCATGTTCACCACCAGAAATCCCCAGGCAATCTCGAGATGCTGTCAGATGCCTTGTCTCTACCTATGATAAAGCACCATTCACCTTGCTTGCTCTTGTGGAGGGATTATAAGCAGGGAACAAGGATTAACACAGTTCTAAATGTCAGGAGCAGGTTCATAGAGTTGTCAGCTAACCAAAACAGAATTAATCCACTCCTTCGGCTTGCATCCTGCCTTGTTAAAATGGAGACATACAGGGGTATGTGTGTATATGCATCATGTTTGCCCACGTCTACACCACAGTGATATTGTCATTTATTTATTATTAAAATGTTACCCTAGAATTCAGAAAATTGAAGGGGTGCTATTTTTATAATATTAGATCCAAACAGATTTAGTCACAAAAATGTACCATATAAATAAAGCAAAGCTAAGTAGTACAATTTCTTTTCTGCCTAGTCTTTTAAAGCATCATTGTAAGACTGTGCACCATATCCACAAGCTTCATTCTCCAATTCCAGTAAAGAAATAACACAATACTCAATCTGGACTATATTCAATCATGAGCTGGACATGAGAGCACAATGACTTTACGAGAACTATGGGCACTATCTCAAAACTACATTTTAGCCTCACTGTTAGGTCTGGTCCTTTGCTTCAATTTTGTTTGTCATTTTTTCGTTTAATTACTCACCTGAATTGAACTTTTTATTGACATATGCTTGCATGTCACATATCTAATTCAATACACCCTTGTATAAAGACCAGGAAAGTTCAAATTGCAATCTATCCTATTCCACAGTAATAGTGGAAATACTTCCCTGAATATAACCTGTCATAGATCTGGCTAAACCACCAGCAGAAGTATCACTTGTGGTACCTATGAAGTCAATCATTTTGTTTAAAATGACATTATTCTCTCCAAAATTTGAGCACTTATCTCTTTAGACATGTCCCTCCTGTTTCTACGGGGCCAGAGAAAATCTCAAGTAAGTCTGCCAATTTGAAATAAAGTTTAAATATTGTTCACAGAAGAAATACAGAGCAGTCTATGTTTGTTGTGTAGTGAATGCCATCACCAACCAAGTTATCTTCACTGAGATGTATTTAGGCAAATTCAATGCTGTAAACATCAGCTTTGTACATACCTAGCAAACACAGGTGTATAGTACACTAGCAAACTGACTAATCCTCTCTAATTAATATTGCTCATGAATTAACCAATGCTTTCTTCATTTGTCTTAACTATTCCATCAGTATTGCTTCAGAGCAAATAAACCTCTTCCCACCCATTCAAATCCTGGTTCAGTATTCTTTTTTTTTCTTACACTATGATTTCCAAATGTTATCACAACAATAATATAAAGGGTGTATAAAAATTATCCAAGTTGCCTATAAAAGGAAAGTTTATTCAACACTTTTAAAAAATAACATTTTAAAACTCCTCAAACTATCTGGCAAAGATGACTGCATGAATATTTAAGCAATATAAACTTGGACGTCATTGTTAGGATAGGAGTTAAAGCAGCACATTTCTTGACCGAAATGTGTGCAAGTATGTTTATAAAGTAAAAGAATCAGACCATCTGGGTATACAGATACAGACCTTTACCCATCCTGCCTGCAGACCAATAGCTACTATAACTAAGAATTCCCATGAAAATGTTGGAAGATCAAGCACAGACATGAAATTCAGGAAAACTGGCTGGAAGGATTGTCCTCTGAGTCTTCTGAAATATTATCTGTATACTCAGCACTTTGATAGGAGGTTGGGTATCAGGCACCATCTTACAGACCCTATTTGAATGAAAAGGAGTCTACCAGGAAGACTTTCAACAGCTTTGAGGACTTCCAATGAACAGACAGTCTTTTTCAGCTGGCCAAGGAAAGTCACTCACAGATCTGAAATTTCTGTGAAGATTTAATAACACAGGTATTCTTAGCAGCTAAAATACCAAAGGGAAAAAAAAAGACTTTTCTAACAGAAATGGTCAAAGATTTTGCCTTAAATGTAGCAGAGAAACAGAATGTCATCTATCAGAAAAACAACAGAAGTATCAGGATGTGGTCCTCGAAAAACCTCTTTTCTTCAAGTTTACAAGCAGATGTCTTAAGTCTGATTTTCTCAAAGCAGATATGGGCTACTAACAAATACCACAATTTGTCCTATCCCTTACTAATACTGAAATCACTTTTGCTATTTTCATGATCAAACAGTAAATTGAAGCAGAAAGATAAAAGCTTGAAATGAAAGTAAAGGTAGTCAACACTAAAGAAGTTCCAAGAATTTATTATCAGATAGTACAAATTGGAATTCTTGGTGATTTCTATCTTCTGCAATATGTGACCAATGGATTTAATAAAACCTAGTCTAAAAATTCAGTCTTTGGCTACAAATTGTTATGGAGATCTTGCTTCTGATTCTGAGCTTCTTGGTGTAAATCAAGCAATTCAATCTAAAGAGACACTACCCTTCAAAATACTTGTAGTAGCTGCAACAATACTACAAACAGTAACACTGGAAAGTTTTTTTTAGCCACTAGAGTAACCAGAGGAATCTGAGATCTAACATAAGGAAGTTTCACGTACCTGTAACAGAAGTTACACACACCTGCAACATTCCATCATTTCCCTAATGCTCCAAAGGAAATTCAGTCTAGAGCAGATGCATTCATAACAGAATCTCACTGTGTTGAAAATCTTGACTGTATTCAATTTGAAGAGAATTTGATAGGATCTATCTTGAGCATTCATCTCTATTATTAAGATATCCTGGGGAACTTTTTCACTTTGCCACATAAATTAGAAGAAAATTAAAATTATAAAGTTCCTTCAATTTACTTCAAGTGCTAAGAGGTATTTTATTTACCACATGAAAGTAGCAAAATCAACAGATTATTTCAAGTCAAATAACTACTGTATGAGTGAAAAAATCACTGATATTACTGTAACAGCATTATAAATCTATATGTAGCTTACGAAAAGATTTCTAAATTACAACTAAGCATGTGATTGATCCTTAACAATACAGACTAGACGGCCTTGCCATTCTTCTGAGCAGTACCTTACTTAATTTCCTCGATACCAGATAAAAGTGCTGTATTAAATAAAAAGCTTAATCCTGTGAGTGATATCGTAATAATATCAAAAATCAAGTAAACTGTATTTTGAATTAAAAAAACAACAAAAGCAAACATTGAAATGCTACATAATGAAAAACTAAGTTCTCCACACTCAACTGCAAAACTAGATTTTATTTTCTATGGTTTTGGGATATTATATAATTGTTACTTTTTTGTTTCAAGCTACGTATACTTTAAAAAAAAAAGCAACACAAGTTATTGTAATAATCACAATAAAATCTAAACTCTGTGATGAAAAAAAAAAAGAACTCAACTTTTAAAGCTGAAGCTTATTTCACTGTCTTAACTGAAGCTTTAAGCTTTGAATAAAACCCACTTTACTTCAGACTATTCCCTCAGAAGAATTATTTTATTCAAACACATTAAGCTGCTGTCTGTCACCATGTACACACATGTAAACACAATAATAAGAGAACTTGATAATGCCTTTATGAAATCAGCCAGGTACATAATCTACTTTCCAATCTATATTAAGAGGATAACTAAGAAATTAAATATTCAAAAAGTAGGTAAGCAGAAATATAATCGCTTCAATTGCAGTTTGGAAAAATGAAGAAAAAAAAATTGGGCAGAGCTCAAAATTTCTGCATCCAATTTTTAAACACTGCTAATGATCAAATGTTACTAAGCTTTTAGTTTTCTATTCTTCCATGACATGCAGTCCTAGAGCCTGCCTAAATTTCTTTTCTGTTGTTGCTTCAGTTCTGAAAGAAATAGCCAACTACCAATTCAAGAAAAGAATTTCCTACACCAAGATGTTTCCTCATTTAAGAATTGACCTGATCTGACCCTGCCTGTGAGTGCTGACAGAATCAGATCAGAAGGTGATGTGACTGCTGGCTATGAAAAGCACGATGCATGAAGACAGGCTTGCAAGCCTGTAGTTCCTTACTGTGTAGATCTACTTTAATCAACTTCTGGTATCCTTTAGATGTTCATTTTTGGCTGGATTTTTTTTTTTTTTATATTTGTATTTATGCAGTTTTAACTAGAAAAAGTAAAGTTTTTTTAATGATAGGCAGGCAAATTCTAGTCCCATTCAAAAATGAACAGTAAATGCTTTATTCTGCACTTCCAAAATACTTTCAATACATCAGATTAATACACGCAACTGATACTTAAAAAAATAAATGCACAAAGCTCTTAGCAAAAACAAACAAGCAAACGACTTGTACCAAAGGTTCAACAATTACCACTTCACACAACATCTGCTACTCTGGTACAGCCCATGCATTCTCACACAGATCTAGAACTACTCAGAAAACTTGTTTTTCTCAAGAAAAAAAAAAAAAAAAAACCAACAGAGATCATTCTCTCTTCTCCCTCTCCTTCAATTGTTTAAGATATGAACACAAAACTTCCCTCCAGAGTTACACACAGCTGATAGTCTGAGCACACTTAATACAAGCAGCTGGATAGAGCTTAACCTGGGTCTTCAGCACGAAATGAAGCGGTCATCAGAGTGGCTATCTTACTTACTGTCATGGCAATCACGTCTGCTCTAAGAAGTACCATTCTGACTGATAAGACAGTCAAAAGATACTCAAGCAAGAAGCTCACAGAAGAACTGATTAGTATAATTATGACATAGTTTAAGTCCCATTAAGTCAGGAGCTCTTTTATGGAGGGAAATAAATTTATTATGCCCTTGAAGAATATCTGGAGATGACAAAGTAAGTGTGGATGAATTTCCCCTTAGGATGAACAGAAAAAGCATGGCACCATATAAGCTTAAGAATAAGCTAAGAAAAAGGCTTGATATTTAAGGTGAGAATATAAACTTCCTGGGAAGAAAAAAAAAAACAAACAGTCCCTCAAAAGACTGTATTCAAAAGGGAAAATGCCATATTAACAAAGCAGTGCACTGCCTTTGTGAATTAACCTATTTAAGCAATTTGAGTTGCTGTGATGGAATTGCATGCATTACATGATTTTACCAGTTCATTGCATTCCAGGTGCAGCTGAGTAGAATCAAAGTATCACCTCTCCTTGCCTGCTGGCAATGCTTTGCCTAACGCAGCCAAGTATAACGTTAGGCTTCTTAGCAGCAAGAGCACTTTGCTGACTTACTTATGTTCAAACTTGGCGTCCATCAGGAATCCCAGCTCCTTTTTATGCAAAGCTGCTTTACAGCCAATCAGCCCCAAGCACACATTGGTGCACAGAGCTATTCCCACCGTGGCCTTTCTTTGGCATTTCAGAACAAGACTGGGTTACCGAGACTATCCTCAATTATGTACACATTTCATAGGTCTCCTGTAATATAAGCAACATTTTGAGGTGTTTTTGTGTGAAAAACATTTCAGATTTGAGGCATAACTGCAATATGGATTTTACTCCTGTTTTCTTTCAGCAGTGTTATTTGAGGAACCAAAGAGGGATGACTGGGCTACGATTGCTGAAATAACTTGGGTGTTTGCATTTCCACAAATAAGTATATAAACAACAGGCTTCCCTTCTAAAAAGTTAGATGTGGATTGTTTACAGTTCAGTGGTATCCAAAGGATTTTTCACCAGAACAAGCTAAAGCATGTTTTTCCTCTATCACATTAGTAATGCAAAAGAAAAGGTCGCAGATGTAATGGGTTATTAGAAAACATCTTCTGATGTGGCAACTGTGGCAATTCATTCAATTAGACTCCCTGGTGTGTGAAAAAACAAAGCTAATTGTGAAATTTATAGCAAAAATTCATAATCTTCTGCCAAAACAAATGACAGACTTCCATATGATAAAATTTTGTAGCCATACATCTTTTTCACTGTTTAACATTTATGCATAATTGTCATCTTGAGCTAGATCCATTATACACTACTCATTCTAAGCAAAAACAAGACAATAAAGCTGACCATAAAAATGCCCTAACTTTAAATTATTTGAATTTGTAACTGATGTTTTTAAGAACTAGGATGGATCTTGCAGATCAAACTACTGGAGGATTGGAAATGAAGGAAATAGAATAACTTCTTACTATGTTATTCCCTCTACTAGCAGTTATCCCTGTCCATGGCAGAGGTGTTAGAACTAGATGATCTTTACAGATCCTTCCAACCCAAACCATTATATGAGTTTGTGACACATTGTTATGAAACCTCCTGTTTGTCTCTTTTTCATAGAAAGCAAATTTTCTTTTTTCTTAGGGTTTTCTCATGATATGCATCAAATGAGAATGGAGCAAACAGAGGCAGAATGACAGGGTAAAAAGAAGTGGTGGGAATATTCAGCATTTTCAGAAAAATCCAATAGGTATTTATCAAGAGCATTAACAAAAAGAGGATGAGAAAAAGACCAGAGGCATTATTCAGAAGTAAACATGACTAATCATTGCACCACTGAATTTCTGTCTACAATCTACTACTGAGATCTATGAAGGAAGCCTGGACTTGCCTCTGGGAGAGCATTTAGTGGTAGCAGATTCAAAAAAGCTGCTGACAAGAGTCTATCAACTTCTTAGATACTGACGTTTCGACAAACTTTGATAGTGCAACAGTTGGTAGAAAAAAATCTCCTTCAAACTGGGTTGGTGGGCAGTACTAACACCAGGGAGCAGACATGATTGCAGTGCTTTTGATTTCCGCAACTGCAGAAATGCTGATGCTAGAAAGAAAAAAAAGCACATTATTCTGCCTGGTATACAAGAGGAACATCACAGAATTGCAAACAGGATAATCTCTTGTAGAGTGAGCCAAATTCTGACATATAAGAAGATGACAGAGTGCCCAGATAAAGTGCCCAGAAAGACCACATTTCAGAGCGGATGAAGTTTTGTTTACTTCTTGTTCTCTGGGAAACAGAGTCCAAAACAATTCATACATAGTTCACAGCAACAGAAATAAGCACTGGTATGATCTCAGGATTTGGTTTTCCTTTTAACTAGAACCCTCGATTTCAGATAAAAAGTTGGCTCCTAGTAAAATTCCAATACTCCAAAAAAGTCACGGGGCAGTAAATAAAAATTTAAAAATAAATAAAGGAATAAAGGAAAAACCAATCTATATGTTCGCTTGGAGCATGCAAGTTGCACTGATAAATAGCAAAGGCCAATAGACAGACATGTAAAAAGGTGGGTGAGTCCAGAATTTTGAGTATTTGTAACTTCCCTCAGAGGAAGTACAGAAAAACACTTTAGCAGTCTCAGAAAAACAAGGAGCCTCAACATGAGCTTCAGTTTACATTATGCCCCACAGACGCACCTTCTGAAATCTTTATATAGATCAGGATTGAATATGATCTCTCTACAGTCTTTCAGATAAGACAATCTCATGCATCTCTAAGCAACTAAAATTATGAAAAAAGAACAAATAAAAGACCTAATGTGAAGTTATCAAGACATTGTTTCTCTCTCCTCAACTGTGAAGCACTCAAAAATATAACTCATAATCTACTTTCGCAATTTATTAAATCCTACACTTTGAATCAGTACCCTTGCAGTGATAATTCACATTTTTACCAAATGAGCATCTCCTACATACAAACAGCCCAGGTTGGATCTCATCTTCTGCAAACACAATGGACATTCACCAAGTTATGCAGCTGGCATCAGACAACACTACTGTGTTAAGTTAGCTGAGATTTCATCTACATCTATCCCCCTCACATAAAATGCCTTCAAAAGCAAAAAAACAAACAAACAAAAAACAACCTAATTTGACAGCATTCCCAAAAGTACTTCCACAGCTAAGTGGCATTTTACACAAGCACCCATATACAGAGAGGATCTCAACTGAAAAAAAAAATGCACTGATGCACAAAAAAAGCGATAGAATTACGAGTAAAAACACGATATTCTCCATCCTCCAAAACAGTGGGTTGATTTCTGGAAAGTAATTCACAGAAGAGATTAAAAAATAAAACCATAATAAAAAAATTACCAGAAAGCAAGATAGGTCCCTTTAGAAAGAGATTAAAGCTGAATAACTGAAATTGTTCAATAGTTAAAAAAAAAAAAGCCTACTGGAACAAAACCAAAAGACCAATAGAAGAGACCCTAAGTGACCCTAACTACTCTCTTCTAAACAAAGGATCATTCAATACAACTAAGATACAAAATACTGAACTCTCCTCTTTTCAGTACTCACAGTTACACTGAGGCTTGGGGTGGAATTGTGATTAAAATTGAGGTAAGACTGGAAATAAATTTAACATTTAATTGTGTTTAAAAAAAAATCTTACAGTGAATTTATATTTTTTTGTCTAATAAAAAGATGTAAAACTCCTCAGCAGACAAAAGCCAAAGTAACTGCTAGTGCTAGAAAGAAAATTCTCAACCGGAAAATATTCTTTATCTGTCCATTCATCCAATACTACTGTCTATTATTAAAGATAAAGAGCTGGCCTCTGACTTAAGAATTCCAATTCCTCTCTTCCTGACTGCTACTTAAAATTAAAATGTCATTCAAAGCATGCTAATGATGCAGAAGTTTTCATAATGAGAAGTACTAATAATATCACCATGTAGCATGCAACCTATACTGCTTAGTCTTGTACTGCTTCTAACTACAGAGCTGTGCTCTGTATTTTGATTCTTTAAATACATAAGTTTTTCAGGTATCACACCTGCTTTCACAAATGAGATTCCATGCAAAAAGACAATCAGTCCTGTAGCTGCTTTTCCTGAACTATCACAAACGTCTCAGCATTCAGGAGGTACTTGCTGAACAAGTTTAAACACAATACATTAATTTTTTTTGATACAAAATAACTCAATTTAAAGAATACTAATTACTGCATTATATAATCCCACTTTTGCCCCTCGTTTTCTCACACTTTTTTAAATTAATGCTTTAATTTTCTATGATTTTCTTTTTTTTTTAATTGAGAATCTGTTTTGGTATCCAAGTTTAGTCAAGAAAAACATTTGATGATTACAATTGGCACCATGCTGCTTTTCAAAAAAGATAGAAGTGAAATACCAATCAATGCAAGTCTAATCTTACCATTAGAAACAGCCACATGGCTCTAAACAGAGAATGTTTCCTTAAGCATACTAACACTTATACTTAAGAAACATGCAAAATTCTAACTGTGTAAAGTTGAAATGCTTCAAAATATTAAATATTATTTTCTCTCAACATTAGTACAAGTCAAAGCAGGAGTAACTCCAGCATGCCAGATCACGCTTCCATTCCATAAAAAGAAACCTCATAAAGTCATTGTTGTTATTCTTACGGGATGCTCTGCTGAAACAGTTACACAGAAGCAGTCATGGATACACAGCATTAAAACGTTCACTATTTCATACTGTAGCCAGTAATCAGCCACTGCTTCCTTAGCTGGACAGTAAGTTGTAGATCTGTATTTCCTCCAGCACAACATAAGAAGCGGATAAGGCACCATTAAAGAAATACCTCCTACTGGTTGCAGGTGAGAATGCTAAAGCATTAAAAGACATAACAGTGATTCAAACTTCTGATTCAATACTCAACATTTCAAGCAGAGCAATTTACGACGGTACACCGTCTAATTTTTTCATTAGATTTTCAGCACCATGGACAAATACACTACAGGCAGGACAGCCTTGAAAGAGGCGCTCAGAGCCACGTTTAAAAGTCTTGAAAGCTTTTCATGCAGATTTAACTACAGAAAAAAAGTGGCCGTTACAGCCAAGTTTTCCAGTGCAGATAAAGCAATGGATGAAAGACACAACGTGTGCTCTGCTCTCTGCACTCCTTACCTGTTACTCATGAGTAACACATACAGAAGACATAAATCGGAGCACTAACTATCAAAAAACACCCAAATGTGCTCTAAATGACAAAACTGGTTGCAGCTCTTACCCAAAAAAGAAAAGCCATGATATGGGAATTTAAAATCCATCCGCAATGACACCTACTGGAGAGGGCTGATGACTCAGACTCACATCTGCCCTTCACACTCCTCACGCTCTCTCACCGATCTCACAGCACCACCAAGCACACAAAAGCACCCCTGGGCGAAAGCACACTTAAGAAACAGCAGCAGCGGATTTCCTCTCCAACATTAGCTTTCAGTTACATATTTTTATGAACTTCAGCACACTGTAACTCTGACTGCAAGAGAATTCCCGATCTGTACAAGCCTCGATTCTGCAGGGAAGGCTGCTCTCTCTCTCGAGATTACCCCAAAAGTTGCACGAGTTGCAGGCAGGCCGCTAATCCCGCAGGCATCCACCGCCTGCCAGCAGCGAGCCAGCGGTCCGCTGCCGCAGATTAACCTCCCCCACAGCGCGCGGCGGGGAGCGCACGAGGCTTCCGCTTCTCCTCCCGCCGGCACCCAGAGGGGCCCTCCCGACGCCCGGGGGCCCGCACAACTTTTGGTCCGGCTCCGGGACGCAGCAAGGCACGACCCGGGTCCGCGAGCCGCCGCCGGGCCGTGCCCGCCGAGCGCCGGGGCAGCGCCTCGCCGCGCCGCCCGTCCTTCAGCCGCCTCCATCCGCGCCCCGACGGACGCGGGAAGAGACGGGCGAGGGAGGACGCGCGGAGCCACGGGGCAGCCCGAGGATGGGGCCGGCGCCCGCGGCGGCGGTACCTGATGATGTCGTCCTGGTGCCCCAGGTAGAATTTCTGCCGGTGCTCCCGGGGGCTGTAGACCACGCCGACCCCAGCCACGAAGTAGACGATCTCCTTGGCGGCCGTGTAGTAGAGGTTGTTGCGGCACTGGTGACCCCGGTAACCGTAGACCCACTCCAGCCGCAGGTGGCAGCTCGGCGCGCTCCGGTCAGCCATGTCCTCCCGCCCCCGCCACCCAGGTACGGCTCTCTCCCGCCGGAGACCCCGTGGGAAGGGGGAGACGGCTCGGTCGGCCGCCCCCTCCTCTCGGCTCGCCGTCCGCCGCGCTAATCCCTGCCCGCCGACATGAATGCCCGCCGCCGCCGCTCTCCGCCGCCGCCGCCTCACAGAGGGCGCCGCCGACCGAGCCCGCCTCGCCGCCTCGCGCCGCCAGACATGGCTGCACTGAGACACCGCCCGGGACGCGGAGCGAGGGCGCGGCGCGTCGCCGCTCCGGCCCCCCCCCTTCCCCGCGTCCCGGCCTGCGCCTGCGCCGTAGGCAGCGCCGTCAGGCGGCCGGGCGGCCTGCGCGCCAGGAGGCGGGAGTAGGTGCGCAGAGTTGCGGGGAAGCGGCGGAGGTGGCGCGCTGAGCGGCTACCAGGGCGAAGGGAAGGAAACGACTCGCTATCGCACCTTCTTGGCTCACGTTTTTGCTGAGCTGTTACGTCCAGCTTTTCGTCTCTGTTGGCTGGGCTCTGTCTTCCCCCACTCCCCAACTGGATTTTGGCTTTTCACTGCTGTCCTGAAAGTTCTAGCGCCTTGCTTTCCCTGCAAACCCACCGACCCCCAGCTCTCACCAGTCGCCTCACATTGTCACTGCTTGCACCGCACGGTGCCTGAGTCTCATCCAAGAAGAAAAGGTCAACTGTAATTTTTAATGACTGGTAATTAACCCCACTGTCTGCATCACGTACCTCACAACAGTTATTCCCTCATCTGTGCCTTAATTTCCTCATCTATGCAATAAGAGCACACTCACCCGCAGATCCCAAAGCCACCAGAAAGTTGCTATTTTTTTAGAATCATAGATTCGTTTGAGTTGGAAGTGACACTTAGAGGCCATCTAGTTCAATTCCCCTGCAATGCACAGGGACACCACTACATCAGGTTGCTCAGAGCCTTGTCCAGACTGACCTTGAACATCTCCAGGGATGTGGAATCCACCATATCTCTGGGCAATCTGAGCCTCATCACTCTTACCATAAATATGTATATATATATATTCCTTATATCCAATCTTTCACACAGAAAGTTATCATTTCCCTACATTACAGATGGGAGTGACTGCTCTGTGTTGGAGAAGACATCCATATAGGGGAGCCTCTCACCATATCCAAAATTTTGGTTCAAAGAACATGCTCTTTCTTCACATTGGAGACATTCTTCTGTGCTCCTCTATTTCTATTTTAATCAATGGAAGTTTTTTTTTTTCCTTTTAAACCTTTCCTGAGAATTTAATATTCCTTTAGTTGTTTTTAAAAGGCATGTAAGAATATGCATTTAAGCATTCCAGACACTTAGCTTTATGTCAACATGTTCTCACAGTCTAGAACACCAAGAGACAGTATTTATCTCAAGCACTGACAATAAGGATTATGACACCAGGATCAGATGCAGCTTTCAGTCCCACATGTTCACTGAAGTCAACACAAAGCAAGTAACAGAAGTCTGCAGAGAGATTCATGCAGCCTGACTCAAGTATACAGACAAGGAAACTCCCCTTTTGATGAAAAATTTAATTTTTTTTTTTTTTTGGAAAGAGAGAAAAAAATCATGACAAAACGTCCTATATATTCACCAACAGATAAAGCAAATGTTACATCCATGAAAGACAAAAGCATTCCTGCTCCCTTCTATTTTCATCCTAGACAGACAGAGCACCTTGGAATGTGTGTAACCCACTTCTCAGAATTCCCCAGCATGGGGGACTGGTCAGAGAAACAGGCTGGAAATATTAGCACATTTTAGAAGCACAAAATATATTCTTTCTAATTTGATATTAACTCTGCATGGCTGTTCTCTGTTGCTATCTCAGGCGTCATGATGGGAAAAGTAGTTAAAAAAATCCATAATGACTTTATTCTTTTATTTTATGGAAAATAAATGAGCCTTCTTTCAAAATAATAATAATAATAATAATTCTGGATCTCTTGAGTTCAATACTAATTTGTGTGGTATTAATTTAGTGGAACTAAAATTGTAATCTTTATGTCTTATTCATAATTCAAATTGGAACGAGATTATTTCATTATGTAGTGAAAGTGAAAAGACTGTTTTCAGCCACACATTCAAAAAACACTGTTACTGACTAAAACTGACAAGAGAAAATAGTGATGAGGAAGAAACTTTAATATGCAATGACATTGGCTACTAACTGTAAGTTTTGGGTCCTATTTGCTCTGACTACTAGAACACAAAAGTGAAGTTGGAAAAAATATGCTTATGCAATGCAAGGGAGCAACTGCATGTCAACACCACATAAACAGCCAATATTTCCATTTGATTATTCCAGAATTGACTACTGTCTCTCAGATAAGGAAATGCCTGAGAGAAAATTCCAAGAGAAAAACTATTTGTAAGCATAGTTAGCCAACTTACACCTACACATAAGGGGTGCAAGGGAAATTTTATGCATTTGGCACCTGTTTTTGCCAGGAACATCACAACTTCTTCTTCTCCCATACCTTGCCTACTACTCCCACTCACCTCTGACACACACAGCTCCTCCGGCATCTACCAGCCAGCCACCTTTCACCAGCACAGCAGTCTCAGGAACGAGCATCCTCTATCAGCGCTGTGCTCTTTACATCACACGTGTCCCGCAGGCCTCTGTCACTCTGTCTCTGCAGCTATGCACTCTCGGCCACCCACGGGCACGCTCAGGGCCCGGCACGGAGCTGTCCGTGGTGCTGAGCTCGACGTCTGGGTTCCTAAGCGGCCTGGTCGTACTGAGGGAACACACGAGTTTAGAGGTGATAGGCTGGGATATGAGCAAGCTTTCAGGTAACTGAGATATTTGATGCGCTTCCCAAAGAATTGTTGTTTTGATTTTTTTTGTTTTTTGCTTTTTTTTTTTAATAAGGGAAACAAAGTGCTTTGCCTCAGCTGCCTATGACAGGTTTTATATCTTTTCTATGATGTCAGATGAATCACTGCAAATTAAGTTTTGTTAGCATACAGTGACACAAGTGCATTACTTCTCTAAATAAAATCAAATAAGTGACATTTTAATGTCTCAAAACACATAATTATAACATGCACTTCCTAGTATACTGTAAATATATTTACTAAATGCATCTTGTTCCACTAAATGGAACAAGGCTTAAAGGAGTAATTTCTTAAACAAATGCTCTTGGAACAGCTAATTCCAGAGTACAAGATGAGGGATTATTCTCTGTTAAGCCCTAAGTAATACAGAGTAGCTGGTTCAAGCAGTAATTATAAAATATGAGACAGATGAGCAACAGTGACAACATTAATTTCAACATCCTTGCGGATACAATGGTCTCAGTCTGTTATGGGAACACAACGTCTGAAAATAAGATTTATCAAAACTAAGTAACCTATTTAAGAGAGAAAGTGCTTAAGGACTGTCAGGAGATCCACCTGCTACCATTTAATAGCTCTGAGGCATAAGCTAAACAAAAGCCTGTTTACTACTAGATAAAAGTAAGAAGGCAAAAAAACAAGCAAACAAACAAAAAAAAAACAGCATGGCGAAGTTTGAAACATTAGCTAACTCCTTCAGAAAATGAAAAAACTGATAAGAATATATATCACATCAGCCAATACATAAGATGCAAGTTGTTATGGAATTCTGAAGGACTAAGCTTTTAGTCCTTTAACAAAAGACGTAAAATTGTTATTATTATTTTTTTTTTTAACTAGAAGCAGGAACACTTGAAAATGATTGGAAGGTCTACATCATCATCAAGAAGAAAATCAACCAATTAAGAATATGAAAATGGTGCAGAAAAACAGTTACTGATTTCTTCACCCCTCTCCTCAACACAGAAAATTCTAGGAAATACAGGCTGGGAGTAAATAAAAGAAAAAGTCACAGATGGAGATGTTAGGTCAAGGTGCTGCAAAATAAAGAGCAGCAAGTCATGAATGCATTATGTTGTATCTTGAAAAAATTCAATATGTTTTAGCTGACATGCTCTGATCAGCTCCTTAAAACCTTTAAAATGTCTTATGTTGAAGCAGTATCTAACATTGTTACTGTTTTATAAGCAGGTTCTATAAACTTGGTAACTGTAAATCTACATGCTTTCTTTTGGTACTGATTGACACAACAGATACAAGGGTTGGAATGTAAAGAGAACAATTACACATGTATGAAAGTAAGTATTATTTACATTATTTTTTCTTGCTTCTGCAATGATAAATTGCACTTTGATAATCATAGAAATTTTGTTCATTTAGTAAACATTCATTCTGGGCACTGGAAGAAATAAGCATCCCATTGAGAAGACAATGAGCATGTAATTATCACAATACAGATATCAATCAGAGCTTCAGAGCTTCATTATGGATTTATTCACAGAACTTTGATTTAGAAATATACTCAATATTTTCCTAACAGAGGGCAGGTAAAGGGATAGACAAGATACAAACATTGAAATTAAATTAATCCATCATTAGCATAGAAGGCAACAACTTATTCTGGACATTCTATAACAGAAATAAAGAGGTTTATGAAAGGAAGTGATACAAATACAGTAATAATCAGTAAACAATACCACCCAAAACTGCAGAGGAAGCATGATTGTTGAAAACTACATACTGGCTTCCTTAGCCTTGACAAGATCTCGTTCTAGGGCCTCTCTCATAAACCAAATATTAATTCCTCTCCTACTAAGACTAGGAGAAAAAGGTTTCTACAGTGATGTAAATGGCACAACTCTCATCCATCACAACTCATGGTGGTTTTTTTTGTTTGTTTGTTTTTAAATAAATGCAAAAGAACTTTTACATTTAGTTAAAGAATTTGGTTTTTTTAGCAATATGATGTTTAATGTTAGCCTCAGCAGTTAGGCACCAATATTTGTATTCCTTCTTAAAATGTCTATCACAAACTTTAAAAATTTGCTCAAAAATTCATATTAGCACATGGGAACAGTTCATCAAAAGTTCCTTTTTTTTTTCCTCTATAAATGATGAAGAAAGCACTACGTTTCAGACTGCCAATAATCTGACACCAGAATACATTTTAACTGAGCTGCTCCTCAGTAGAGCGCTCAGGTTCTTTTCAGCATTGATACACTGTTTATACAGCATGTATCTACTCACCACACACACATTTAGATTAAAGCAGCTTTTTTCAGCTTGCATGTTATGCACAATTATAAGAGTACTGAAGTAATTCACCTGGGTGATTTGAAGAAGCATCAAGCATCAACACTTGATACAACATTTGACAATCTAAACAGGCTTAAATGAAGTGTATAAAGAGAGGGTGACTAAATCCCAGTGCATTTTCTATCAATAGACTTCTGATGGAAATCTGATTCTGAACTCTCAAGACTGATTTCAACTATTGGCTAAAGTACATCATGCAATTTATTTTAAATTCTTCTTATGTGACAGTCATCCCTGACTTCATCTTGCAGTATGATCTAAAATGATGGGAAGCAACATCTTGCTTGCATGCAGTGATATTTTTCTACCCATTTTCAATTTATTTCTGTACAACTAGGATGGATTATATGATGACCAAGTCCAAAGCATGCAGTTAATATTTTGTGGGGTAAGAAGAATATTTCAGGTGGCTGATGCAAATGATTAGATTAAAAATTGTCAAGTCAAGATGATGCCTTTTTACGCAGTTAATTTAATTATTTGACTCCATACTACAATATTTGACTCAGCACTGGAACAGACTGGCTAAAGATTGCAGTAGGTGGCCCAAAGAGGCTGTGGATACTCCATCCACAGAGATTGTCTTATCTCATCTGGACAAGACCCTGAGAGATGTCATCCAACTTTGAAGTTAACCCTGTTTAGAGCAGGAGGTTGAATAAGCTCCCAAAGATCTGTTACAACTTCAGTCAAACTATAATTTAGATACACAGTGCAGTAGGTTGGTTGCCTGCAGGTGTACCACACTTAAGTCAGCTTACTAACTGAAGTAAAATAAGCCTACTTTAAGGACACCAAGTATTTCATTATTTTAAGTGATTTCAATTGTAAAAGAAAATATGAGAGACCGTTACATGACGTAACTTTTTATGGCAACAAGCTTCTATATAAAATAGCCCACATTTTCCTTCTAGAAGGCATAAATAAATAAGTATCTAATACTGTTGGAAGGAAGAAAGTTTATTTACAGGGTGCCAACATAATTTTTTGTAGGAATTAACAAGTATGCAACAAATAATGCTGCTGAAACGGTTCTGTGATTAATACAGTAGACTGAGTATTCTCTCTTACACTTTCATATATGTAGGTTATACGTATATATATATATATATATACGTATATATATATATATGAGCAAGCCCATTTATATGAAGTTTCTCTGACATAACTGATTAGCATTACTTTAAGGGTTCCTACTTCAATCTTCATTATCTGCCGCAATTAGGATTGAGCTCTTTGTGCTCAGAAGATGCTCTAAACCTGAAAAGAAAGACTGGAGTCCAGTTATTTTTACACTGAACTTCCAGTCAGAGCAGCCTTTGCAAATTTTTACAATCTATATATATATAAAAATGATCTAGCAGCCTTTTTCATATGTTGCTTTTTTTTTTTTTTTTTTTTTTTTCTTAATACCTGCATTGATTCCTGCTGTCAGGGAGATGAACAGCAATCAAACAAACAAACAAACAGCACAGCATACAGAGCATCTGTATCAAACAAGAAATAGTGCCTCATAGGAAACACAGAAGACAAAAAGGAAGGTAAGTATCTGGCTTGAAAAGCACCCTGTTCCTCCTGTGCACTGAAGAAGTTGTGGATCTGATCGCAAATACTAATCAGTCGACTCATAAGTAGAAAAGGGCAGATCTAAGCTCATTGGAAGGTTAATAGCTCAGGACCTGAACAGTATTGCCACCTAAATTCTGTTATCAACCGCTGGATGATCCCTATTCAGCTAGACCATGGTGACCGTGGCTATGATATCCTGTATGATCAGCAGGAAACAGCAGCATTCTTATTTATGATACCAATGGTTGGTATCAATGAATGTTGTCTTGGCTCATCACAGAATGAAACCTGTCACTGTTATTTCAGATACTGAATACCCTGATACTGAATTTGAGCCTCAACACAAAACTCTGCTCTTCACATGATTTCAATATGTACCCCTCCTAATTTCCTAGGATCAGCAAGACATGGGTTCTATGAGCAAAAACTACATCAACTCAAATTTGGCAAGATCCTTCCTGAAAATAGCACATGAAGAGAGTGTGTTCTTCTGCCACTGCTATGTGCCTTCCCAGAAAGCAGGCCTGATCTGTAATCCTCTTTGGGTTCACTCAAAGCGTACAAACAATAATTTGCTCCATGGTCTGTTGCTCTCTGTTTTTCCAATATTCAATACATCTCAATCTCTAGAATGAAACCTCTGTGCATGTCATCTTTCATGATGCCAACTCTTGTTTGAAGGCAAGTTTGGTTATCTGTGGTTGAGACCCTCTGTAGGTGAATATGTAATAACAGCAGTGCTCCCTTTCAATCCCTTGTGAATTATACTGAGCTGCTGATTATTCTCTTCAGTATTCTTGCATCTGGAAAGAGGCAAGTCAAAAGAACAGAAGAAACAGACTGCATTTGTATGACAGCTACTGTCTGAGGGACACCAGATTTGCATAAGAAATTTTAGGATATCAACAGAATTTTGGGAATAAGGAATACAGATTCTATTTTGACTTTTATCACAAGACTGTGAGTTCATGATGGAGATATGAGGCCTGAGAATTAGTATTCCTACTTAAGAAGCAAGTATGATAGTTTCCTGCAGAGAAGACCCCCTTGGAAGGCTTCAAAAGGCAAAGTCAGCTTATAGCTCCTAGGTTTTTAAAATGAAATAGGCCTTAGATATCAGTTGGCCCTGTCCTACACTTCCATACATACCTTCTAAGAGGCTGTTTCATGTACCTTGTATTCATAGTTTACGAGACTTTTGCAGAAGGGTCATAAGAATATTTGAAAAATACAAAGCACCCAGTACACAAAGAAGAAAAATATTAATTATTAATGTTGTTATTATTAATAAATTAATATATCCTTTCAGAGCTTGTTGTCAGTATCAGTTCAGGGCACCCTTATCGGCAGAAGAAAAAAGCTGCTAAAATGAAAGGTGAAAATAAGAAGCACATTGGAATCCCTAAGCAACATTTAAACTTGACACAAAATTGAACAATTAATTGAAACATAAATCCAGTACACAAAATACATAAGTCAGCAAAACTATGATTTCTAAAAAGAAGTTATACAAGCCCATGTGTTCTATGAATAAAGATGAATATTGATGGGATTCCTGATACTTAGTAGAGATCTCTGATATTTTCATTTAGAAATAATTAGAGTTTTTACTGTAGCCTAAGGGAGACATAGATTTCAGATGAAAAATAACCCACAAACAGATGAAGAATTAATCTGTTCCTTACTTCTGATACATTAATTTTCTGCTCTTTGTCATGGTTCAAATAAGCGAAGTCAAGTTTCAAATAAACCTTGCAAATAGAATATGACAAAAAGTTACCCACAAGATCAATGATATCATCTCAGTAAGCTGTAAATAAAGTTGCACTATGGAATTTCCTATCTTCCTATCATCCTAGAAGACGAGAATTGTCTCTCAAAATGCAGAGGCTGAGTCCAGCTCACTTCTAATACAGCAAAGGTACACAGTTACACAAGGCAAGCATGCAATTATTTTTGAAGAAATCCTGGTGACTGCTATAGTTTTATCCCAACTATGTCATTGTCCCAAGAAACATCAACCATGGAGTGATTCATTACAGCGTGAGGACAGTAGAGTATCAAGGCCAAATTACACATTCCTTAAACTAATAGAAGAGACCAAATAGTAGATGACAAAACTTCCAAAAAAGAATGCAGACAAGACATTCAAACAGAGAAATCCATCTTGCATCCATAAAATCTCTGTGAGGACGTTGCTATGTTACTATGATTCTTTTTCTATCAGTGCAGAAGAGGAAATTTGTTTTCCTCCCACACATCAAATACATCTGAGAGATAATTACCCAAATTTATTTTGTCCTACTCTCCACAGATTGAATTTTTTCTCAATTTGGGGGAGAGGTGTTACAAGGAGCAGATAGCTAGAGCAAGCTACTCAAAAAATGTATTACTCTGAGCTGTAGGAATGAGAAAAAGCAGATTCTACATAGATAGAATTTTTTTTTCCACACGCTATGCACATGTATGCCATTCTTAAAATATAATATGGATATTTAAGCCCTACTTATTTTAATAAAGCTAAACGCTGATTTCCCATATGCTGCTGAACAGCTATCTTGTGATAACACTTCCAGTTCTCAAATGGGATGCCAGGAATACATTTGAGTAAGTGGCATCACAAAGAAAATGGTCCAGAGCTGAAAACTACTCCCAGAATATTTTTTTTTCTAGCATATATAGCTTCAATAACTAAGATTTGCTTGAAAGTCACTAGCGGCTCATTTCACACATAGAAGGATGTATGCAAAAAAGGACGAGCATCCAGCAGTAGGCCTGGACATTTGGCCTTGGCAGCAGCAGTTGGGACAGTCAGAATGGCTTTTTATGCTTGTTATGATTTTAGTTTGAGTGTTCACATTGCCATGTGAGGATCAACTAAGCTTGCTAGGACATTCTTTCTGACTTGATAAAATTGAATTAAATGCATGCCAACGTGTAGAGACTGAAAACCTAGTATCTGCAGCCAAACAGAGCAAAAACACCTTGTACATTACAGCTTAAAAAGAAGGAAAGAGAATTTGCCTGTTTTTCTCAACACTGTGAAACCTCATCGCAAAAAAACTGAAGATTCATCTTGATCTACTAGCTACCATAGGAGAGCGTCACTTTGGCTTCATTACTAAGTGCAATGAATACCTTTCCCAACAATGTAACAAACAAAAATTGCACAGGGACTATCTTCCTCTTTATTTTGCCAAGAAGCCATTTGTTAGAGAAGTAGCTAACAGAAATGTGATTGAACGGTCACATAACATTAGCCTCAACCTCTAGTTCAAACAGGCAGAGTTCAGAAACTTTTCTATGAAAAAGAAATCTTTTACCAAATACTTCTTCAAAATTTTTGATGCGTAGACAAACTTTGGAAGACTGTGACTTCTCTTGCTAAAGACAGAATCTCAGAACTAAAAAACTATGGCAGAAATCCAGTAATGTATATTACTATTTATGATAAAGCAATTATTTTATACAAAAACCATTCACTTCCCACCTCCGTTGTCCCTTCAAGAGAGCTATATGAAATGCTTACTGTGTTTCTTCCTTTAAGAAGCAACTTCCCACAACCCGGCAACTCATATGACTCACAATTTGTTTCCATTGATTTTCTAAGTATACAGTATACTTTTTTTTTTTTTTCCCTTCTGACAAGTTATTAACTTTAATGAGATGAACTCCGAGTTCATTCCCCACATAAAACATTCAGCTTCCTGCTCTTTTTGGGGTTTTACTGCTTTCAGTTGGAAAGCCACGTCATCTTGAAGATTCCAGGACACAGAAACCCATTTCCTTATCAAGCCAAACACCTTCAGGTGTGCCACAGCATGGAGTAATTGATGTCATTAATCCACTACTTTGCTCAGCAGAAAGCACAGCTTTCAGGTTAACAGAACACCTGGGATCTGCTGAGTTCACCCATAATTACTGCTTCATTGTGTTTCTGTTTGTTTCACTATCTCAAAATGGAAATTGCTAAAATCAAACATTCTAAGTATCCTCACACAGTTAATTTACTTTGTAGTCTGAAAGTTGTCATTAAGATATTAAGGCTTAAAATAAGTGCTCACAAAATAAAATTTACATGCAATGCTTTAACTATGAGGTTTTTAAGAAGATTGTGTTGGAATCAATAGCATTTATGAGCTTCTGGTCTTTGCACAGGTAAGTGGGGTGTTTAACTGATGTGATGGATTGTTCACAAAACTGAACTGCCCTCTAAAAACAGGAAGTACAGAAAACATTCCTGCATTATTTGTCTCTGGTTAACCAACTATCTCCTGCTTGACATTTTAATCTAACAGCACTGGAACTACTGTACTGACTTCAAAATATGTCCTTACAAACTAGAAGTGCCCTTCATATTACATTCTATTAAAAAAAGTAGCAGTTCAAACAAGCTAAATTATGGTGATAACATGGTAATAACAGCAAGCATTTGAAGCAATTAATAACAGACCATCACATTAGTGTTTCCAGAAATAGTTGGAAGAACTTTTAAATAAATCTGTAGATTCTGGCCAGTGTTCACAATTTCTCTGAACATCATGCTATGCCTAACCAAAAAATGCAAAGTAAAGTATTTGCCATGTTAAGGAATGTATAGCAAAATCAGATACTATCTTATGTGCCAAGCGTTACTCAGCTACAGCTCTACAGCTATATAGCAGTATCACAGCAGATGCTCTGACAACAAGAAATACTACTCACCCTTCTGACCAACCTGAGGTATAGACTGAGTGTCCTTGTGCAAGCCTCCTACACATTTTGTGGGAATGCAGAACATACTGTCTCCTACAACAAATTAAAAATAGAGAAGGGGCAGGTACTGTTGTGCTACACTTCCACCAGTCTTTCCTGGGAATGGCATGCTCTCAGAATACACTTTACTCAGAGCACTGCTTCCCTGAGTACTTCCTGTGGGACAAGCAAAACCCATCTGTAGTTGATAGTTCGAGTCATTTACTCCCATATTAGAACAAACAGTTTGAGGACTGGCTTATTTCTACAACCTTCCACTTCATATTCAGCTTGCTAGTTTAGCCTGGGTACCCATTTCAGGGGACTTTCATTTGAATGAACTGCGGTGAAACAACAGGATTAAAATCAGAATGATTTGTTAAATTGACATGATGACAATGACATGATTTTAGCTATCACATTAGTGTTCATCCATTAGAGAATTTTGCTTCAAAACCCTTTTATTTATCTATTTATTTTTCCAAGCATTCCTAGGGAACTTTTCTTCCTTGGGCTGATGGTTCAACCGACATCCTGCAATACATACCAAGAGTCATAATCCTGCCTTTTTCTTCGCTAAACACGTGTAATTTTACCTCTGCATACTTAATGAACTCAGGGACTAATGGAGCCTGCAATACCGGATCAGAGCAGCCCGGCTCTTCCCAATTGAATTCCCACAGCTCTAGGGGACTTTTCACGCAAACGAGGATTAAAAGACTGCATTCTTTTTCAGTCATATATTCTCATTCCAAATGGCTCTCGCTGATTTTACGTTTTGGAAACAACAGCAGAAAAGCAAAGCACACAATTCAGGATCCAGGGAGAAAGACTCGGCCACCCTCCAGCAGGGACACCCAGCCTCCTCTCCGAGCACGGCGCGCCCTCCCGGCGCGATGCGGCGCGCAGGCCCGGACAGGCCGAGGCGGGGCCTGCCGCTTTTGCCGCTGCGGCCTGGCTCCGCCTCGGACCCGCTCGGCGCGCAGAGGGCCGAGAGCTGCCGTGGGCCTTGGCGGAGTCTCAGCCATCCCGCCGGCGGGATGGGGCTGGAGACGGAGCCGTTGTTCCAGGCCTGGAGCTACTTCAGGCGGAGGAAGTTCCGGCAGTGCTCGGAGCTCTGCTCGCAGCTGCTGGAGGGGGCGCCCGGCGAGCAGGTAGGGGGCTGGGCCGGGAGGCCGAGGGACGGGGTCTCTACCTGTTGCTGCCGCCAGAGAAACGCGCTGCGATCTGCCGTTAGAGGGTGAGGCCTCAGCCAGAGCCATTGTGTGACCGGGTCTGGTGCGGGCCGAGGGACATCGATCAGCGCTGGGCGAGGTTTTGCGTCTCGCCGAGCTGCCCGGTTCTCCCCGCAGGCTACAGGCGGTGGGACGCCGCCTCAGGCGTGCCGCGCTCGGTGCCCTGCCGGTCCCGGTGAGGCGCGCGGAGCTTGTGAGGGTGCGGCAGGTGAGTGGGGCTGCTGGAAGCCAGCTGTGGCAGGAGCGCGTCTCAGGGCTTCCGACACCACGCGCTGAGACTCACCGGTGATTTTGAGCTGTTGAAGGAGAAAAAGCCAGCACCAGAAGAAAATCTGCTTACATGTGCTGTGGTCGATTTTATATAGCTGTTTGGGTATTGCTGCGTGGACTAAAGTGCATAAGAGATGCCTGTCTTACTTCAGCCCAGGTACAAGCGTTGGCACAGAGCAAAAGGTGCTGTCCTCCTGCTCCATTAACTCTCTCTAAATGCCAAGTTTCTAGAAACTTTGGATGTGTTGTGTGTTGTTAAGCACCTGTATTTTTTGCTGTTTGTGAATATTGTTCCTAGATTAGTTTTTGTATGCATGTAAAAAATTGTACTGCTGGATTTTGAAAACAGTAATTGGACTTTATCATCATAAACACTTTATATTATGTAAACTATGTCTCACAAAGTATCCTATAGCTGCAGAATTTAAGAATTTTGAAGGTGATCTCTTTTATCACAGGGGTAAAAAAATCTTTAAAGAAAGCTGTGCAGTCATATGATTGTGTAATTTACACCATGTTAGAGTTGATATGTAGAAGGTGCTTTTGTTTATGGTATATATTGTAAGGCACCAGTAAAGAACCGCGAGCAGATTGGACATGGGGAAATGGTTTCAGACTGAAGGAGAAGAGATTTAAATTGGGTATTAGGAAGAAGCTTTGTATCATTAAGGTGGTGAAGCACTGGAACAGGTTGTCCAGAGATGATGTGGATCCCCTGTCCCCAGAGACATTCAAGGTCAGGCTCTAATGGGCTCTGAGCAACCTGATGCGTTGTGGTGTCCCTGATCATTGCAGGGGAGTTGGACTGAATGGCCTCTAAGTGTCCCTTCCAACTCAAACAACTCTATGAAAAACTTGGAATATCTTCTTTACTAAGAAAATCAGGCCTGAACAACAGATAAAATTTAGCATGCCTTCTGTGCATGTCAAAAACTTTGAAACTTGGTATGTGCTCTTCAAAAGCATGTTCCTGTTCCCAATGTTATGTAAGAAACATACTTTTATTCAATAGTGTATTTCAAATCTACCTGAAAGATTAGAAGGAAATGTCTTTGGTTTCTGCAAACTTGAAATACATTTAATTGGGCTGTTGCCTCGTTTTGTCTTCTTGAGGAATCCTTCTTATTTCCTGTTTAAGTGGCAATGAATGACTTATTTTTTTTTTTTAATGCTTCTTCTTAAGACTAGAAAAAAATTTTTGAACATTTAAAAAATGCTTGAAACACTATTTCAGTATTTCTCTAAAAGTAGATTTCATAGCACAGTGCTCAAGTAAAGCATATGGCAAGTGTGCAGACACCAGCAAGTAGATTTTGCTTTATATAAATACTTCATCTTAGGGGTTCATAACAGTTCAGACCCTTACAAAAATATAAATGGAGAGCTGGTTAAGGGGTAATTCAGCTAATCAATGATTCTTTGGAAGGATTATGAGATATATTGTGCTTCATATTGTGTTTTTATTTTCAAAATGAAATATACACAGATTTTTTTTGCTCGTTTGTTTTTTGCTATTTTTCCTACCTGTTAATCTAAATGAAGAACATTGCTCCTGACAGAAGAAAAATCATTATTTATATCCCATTTGTTGTGGTGCTGCAGGTGGGAAAAACTATTCATTCTCAAGAGTGCAGCTTTATCCAGTCTCAAACCAACTTGACAAACAAGATATTACTCTTGAAATCTCTAAGTTAAAGTACAGCTTTAATGTTCATAGCAGTTAACATAGAATGGAATGTTTTTTTTTCAGTCAGATGTGGTCATTATTTTAGCTGTTATTGTAGTCAACACAAAATCCTCCTTGGACAGATAACCAATAAAAATTAAGCCTGTATTTTATTTTTCTGCTTCATGTAAAGCCTTGAAGGTCTTCTCCCTAGCTGTGTTAGGGAGCACTTAACCACTCTTTACTTTCTAATGCTTGTTGCTTTCAGGTACCAACCAATCTGTTACATATTTACCCTGCTTGACTTCAGGCCTAGAGAAAACAGTGAAGTGCCCCACAAATGTATTTTGTGTGCACTTGAAATATCTCGAGCTATTTTGAACTTACTTAATACAACATAATGAAAAAACAGATTGCATTCATGTATTGCAGTGTTTACTTTGCATTTAATACAACTGTTACTTTTTATGAGATGTTCAAAAAATACTTAACTCCACTGTTGGACACTGAGGCAGTAAGAACTCAAATGAGTGATAAATAGATCATTAAAGGTTGGAAAAGACCCCTAAGATTATTTAGTCCAACTGTCAAACTGTCACCACCATGCCTGCTAACCTGTGTTCCTGAGTGCCACATCCACACCTTTCTTGAACACCGTGAGGGACGGTGACCCAACCACATCCCTGGGCAGCCTATACCAATACCTCACCACTCTGTCTGAGAATTTTTTCCTAATATCCAACCTGACCCTCCTCTGAAGTACATTAAACAGACAAGCCAGGAGAACAATTTTACATCATTCTGTGTTTATTCTAAAGGTAGCAGTTACATTTCTGAAGTTATGAATACAACAAAAGCGATCTCCTTAACCTCCTAGCAGGAAAATGGTGCTGTTGTCTATCACGTAAATTAAATTAGTAGTATTTTATTATAATGTACAGAAACGTTTAAAACTAGTATGTATATAATTTTGGGTACCTAAAGTGAAATACCTTGTTTATTATATGCTTAAAAAGCACATAACAGTTCTAAATCCTTTGATGATCAAACCCTCATCTTCTATTATGGAAGTAGTTCTGCAAATCAGGCCCATTCTGGGTACCAGGAAAGCAAACAGACAAATGATAACACTTATGGAAAGCTTGGATTAAGTGAGCTGTTGTGCCCTGCAAGGCAGTACTCAACTGCTGTAATCACAGTGCCATCTGTTCTCATCCTGTTGTCCCATATTTCATTAAGCACGTGCGTCCCAATCTCTGCAACCAGTGACAGAAGGACCTCAGAGCAGTAGGCTGTTCAGGGAGTCACTTTGAACAGCATTAGGAGGTGATACATACTGAGCCATAGGAGATGGTATCCTTTAAAGAGATACCCAGGAAGGGCTGAGTTAAACTGTGTTATGGTCTAGAACTTTTCTCGTGCTCAGGCAGCTAGCTTAATCCCTTGTAAGACATGATTTAACACTGATAAGTAAAAGAAGAGACTAACAGTGTGTAATCTGTTTGCATGCCTGAAAGACCCTGCATTTCTGACAGCCTGCATTTCCAAGCCACGTTGGCTGATCCACTAAATATCATCACTCCTTCTCCTTTGCAACTGCAAAACTGTCAGAAAGCTACAAACGACTGAATTCAGCTCTTTACAATAGCCTGTAATTTTTGCCAGTCATAAATGTAATAAATACATTTTCTTGACTTGTTCTTAATTTGTTGCTCTCTATCCATGTATCTTACTATTCAGAATGTGCTTTAGAACATGGTAAGAGAAAGATGACTTGAAGAACTGAAAAATAAGTTTACTGACAGATGATCCAATTAATAGTTACATTTACAATTAATATAATTTGCAACTACATTTAATTGATGTAGAACTCTTTGAGCTCAGTCATCAGATGCAGTAGGTATTAGAAGCTTTTAGAGAAATCATGTAGACCTCTTAGCCAACTGAGCTAAAAATCAGGAATTTTCTTCTGCAGCAGTATCAAATGCCATTATAAACATGCATTCTTATAAAACACATCAGTTAAGTCAAAACACTATAAAATTATTTATGTAATCATAAAGAGATCTTCATTACAAAAATGATCAACATTTTGATAGAACAATAATTACCTCCTATTGAGTTAGATTTTTGTGGAAGGCTGAAGTACTGTTTCTATGCAATTTCTTCTGCATTTCTTCATTTAAGTAGAAAGAACATTACGTTTATTGAAGTTTATTTTGTTGCTGATAATCTTATCTCAGTGTCATGGTTTAGATAAATGATAGATAAAACAGCATGTTCTTTGACTAACACTCAGGAATACAAACACAGAAAGCACTGATGTTCAATTTACTTATTTTCTATTGTAACCAAGTAGGCGTTGTCTTCTATGTTTATAGTAATAGAAATGACCTAGAGGAAATACAATCCGTGACAGTCTCTGTTGATGATCCCGATTAGTTACCTAATCTGATTAACATTCTTTGTTCCATATGTCAGATTCAAGGCAGTAAACCAGCACCAATGTATGAGGTCTGCTCTAGTTTAACCAAAAAAATAAATTACCTAATTTATTACAGGTGTCCTGCCTTTAGCTTGATGAATTGTGTACTGTAAGGATTTGCTCTTGTTCATTTGTCCTTTCTTCTCTCAAAGTGTAATTTCAACTACTGTTACATGCATACTGTTTTCTGTAAGGTAAAAAGATAAAAGTAACATTTACATGGACTGTGATGTGAAAAAAATATCTTCAACTGAAATCAGTTATCATTCAAAAGACCAATTACTATGTTTATGTATAAAAATTAGTGATTTATACAGGGATGTCACTGTTCCTAGGTCATGTATTTTGTATTTCTGCTCTTGAGGTATTTTTGGGATGTACTGATTTTAATATTCAGCATGAATTAATTCAACTGAAAAACATTATAAAATAAAGGTTCTTGTATCATTCTTTCTTCTAGGCTATGAGCATCAGAAGGCATCATTTTTCTAAATATTTTTGTTCTTAAAAAAAAAAAAAGACTCTACACATTGTTTACTTTTAAAATGCCCTTAGTGGATTTAGAGATCCGTGTTAAATCCTTCCTTCATTGCTTTTGCAATCTTATTAATTTCAAAGGAGCTTTATATGTGTAAATGAAGAATAAATTTGACCTTTTGTTTTGAGGTACAAGCTTATAGGGCAACACTACTTGTTAATCTTCTCAAAGAAATCTTTACTCTGAATCTAGTTCCACTGGATTACTTGCATGAGTAGCAGCTACTGGATCCACCTATGTTAAAAGACATTGCATTTCAATATTGTTTCTGTTGTTTCTATTTAAAATCTTGTTATTTGCTATGTTAGTTTATCACAATATATGAACAGCACACACTAGCACCTACAATTAAGAGAGAACAATGTTTTTAGGAAATATAGTTGATCAGCTTTATTTTTTCTCCACTGGTGAGGGTTTTGCTTTCTGAATTTTTTAGCATGTGAATGCTCCTACATAACCACTTTGAGCTGATTACTTTTTCTTTAAGCTAATGAGCAGAGCCTGAATTAAGATACACAGCTGTAACATCAAGGCATTTCTGAGTTAGCATTGACATAATATTCCTGACCTTGCCCTCCTTAGTTTCTATAGCACATATGGTATGGAAGATCACCTACTGCTCTTTAACAATTTTTCAGTACACCAGATGTGCTGTAACACTCGGACACAATAGAATGAATAAAATGCAAGCTGAAATATCATATTGTCCTTTTCTTTATTGCTTAGCTAGAACAGCTTGTTTTATAGGGAAAAAAACTGCATAAATGTAACAACATTGAACGAACTTGGAGTTCATTTAATCAAGACATCTAATATTTAAAGATATTTCAGTGCCTTACACAAGTACAGGTACACCAGACAATGGAGATTAATCCCTCCATTAATGTTTAGTTCCATGTTTTCCATTAATGTTCAGTTTAGTTTCACACACTCCAGCACTGCTGAACAAATTTATTACAAATGCAGTATGAAGAAAGATGTGGGAGCATTGCTAGTGCTCAAGCTTCCTGCTGTCATGGAATTGATGGAGTAAAAATGGTCAGATTGGAAGTCATAGCCCATGTCTTATACTACAGTGGGAAGTAAGGAGCATGCCTCACCTTTCTCTTGTTGGGAAGCATGAATCAGCAGGGTGTCCCTGCAATAGGAGCTAACAGAACATTGAACAACAACATAAATATGATGACAGCTACACAAACTTCTATAAATCACATGTCCTTTTGTTAGTATTTAGCTACATTCACCTCAAGTTTTAAGCATCCACAAGTTTCTGCTGGTTAGTTTGTGAAGTTCCTTTGTCTGGATTTCTCTTTTAGTGTATTGGATGATACAGAAAGACAGCATGATTGTCTGGTATGCAATGAACACATCATTTCCATCATAAGTGTACAAAAAAATCTGTATTACACAAAGAAAATTCCTTTTACGCACCTGAGAGACATCACTGCCAGCACCACCAGCAATTTATAAGGGGTTTTATTATACAGGATTTCTAAAGCACATGTCTTAATCAAATACTTAACTTTTGAGAGATTTGCTTATGTCTTGCATTGCTTTATTTTTTAAAATGAAAATAGACCGTCTTTCAGTTTTGTTCATCGGTAATCTTAGTTTTGGCAAACATGATACATCAGAAACAAGAAAACATATGGTACCTGAAAAAAAAAAAAAGCACTTGCTGCAAGTCTGCTTTCATTTTGTAAAATAATGCTGAACTCAGGAATATGTAAGTTAAGGTAATGCAATAAAACAGAAATTTGGATATACGTATCACAGAAAGTGTTTGTGCAAGATGAGGAGGTCACAGAATATTTTGTTTTAGTTTTGCAATTCCTTGTTTTATCTAATCATTGTTCTTATTGTTTAATATGTCTGTTCTTTAAGTTCTCTGTCTTCTCTTTCAGGAGCATGATACTGGATACTCTGCATTTCAGGTAACACTCTTCCCATTAATATAATTATTAGGTGCAATAATTAGGAAAAAATCTATACTAAATCTAATACTTTTTTAATTGTTACATCCTTAATGATATAAGTGTGTTTTTCATCATTGGTAAGGCAAGAGATTTAATAAGAGGTATTTTAAATAGGCAGGCTTTAGAGTAAGTAAAGTTATTTGTTTCATGTATTTCTTTAGATTTAGTCAGCAGTTCAGTAGCTCAGCACTGAATCTTTATCGAAAAGAAAGGCCTTCATCATCTGGTGAGATTGGGAAAAAATACAGCATGTATTTCACAAATAGAACATTTATGTTCTCAGGGCTCAGGTTTATGTTTCCTGTAATCTAGTGCAATGGTGGGCTGTTAGCCCTGCCCTTCCTGTTCCTACAGCTCATTCTCCTTGCCTGCCTTTTCTGTAGATTATGAAGCCCTGAAGCTGTGTGGTGATGCTTCGCTCAATTGATGTAAGACAGGGTAATTGAATAGTTTTCATTCTGCCTATATTACTGCTAGATTACTGCACTGGGAAGAATAGCAATGTGCAGATTGCAGCTTCTTTTAGCTCTAGCCCACAGTATTATGTTTTACAGGTCTCTTATTAATTCCAGTGAAGTCATATAAGTTGTTTGCATACAAGATGATTTAAAGGAACTACTGATAGATATCTTTTTAACTTTAAAAATTATGTTTCACGAGGTAGTTGCTACATTCTGTTGTTGTTAAGGTTCTATAGTCTATGGTATAAAATTTGTGGTAATGAAGCATTATTGCAATAATGGAACTCCAAATGAAAGGGAAATGAAAATATGTTCAGATTTAGATTTTAAGTTTTGATTTTTTTTTTTTAAACTTGATTTTTGGCCTTTTCAGGAACAAAGGAAAGATACTTATTTGATTCACCAACAAATCAATTCCAAAGAATTAAGTGAAACACAAGGGTATTTAACATCAACACTCTTCTTTCTGTAGTTTAGGCTTCTAAAGGAATACTGTAATACATTTATTGTATTATGATGCCTAAGCACTACAGTCAGAAGGGTCAATGTGGTAGAAGAGCAATACAGGGGTGTAGGAGCAAAGAGACTAACACAAATGGAATGATATTAAAAAGGAAAAGTGCTCACCCATCTCTGAAGATTGAGGTTTGCAGGGAAAACTCCACAAAGGAGGGATCTCCAACCAGAGATCCTTCCAGAGTGGCAGTCAGCCTTTAAATGGGGTCTAAGAGAGGTGCAGCCAGCCTCCACCCCTTCTGGTCACACAGGTGAATTGCCTTCACCTGTGCTCCCTGGGCTGACCATCTTTTTCCCAGGTGCTCAATCAGTGATTCATTCTGTGACTCAACAGTTACCATACAATAACATATTCCTTCCCAGTTTAATACTTGTTATTGTATGGTTATGTTCTGATTACGAGGCAAAAATGCAAGTCTCCTTCATAAACACCAGTCACATGTCTTGTCACAGAACAAAAAATATGGATCCCGCAGAGAGAGAGCAGATAATACAAATGAAATCTGATACAGCAGTTTGAGTAGACAAACTTGTGCTAGCTAGAGATGTAAATAATATTTTTATGTTGCTACTTGGAAATACATGCACTTATTGTTTTGGCTATTTGTGATTATGTTAGTCTTCCTCTCAATGTTGGCAGTGTGGCTCTTCCAGTTTTATGCTTTGCTTATTTTAATTTTAGTTGGTATTTTTTAGTTTCTGCTTTAGTTTCAAACTCTTGTAGGTTTCTGCTGAGCAAAATGTCTGTGCATTAGAATATGGTTAATTACTATAATTGTGTACTTATGAAGAAAAATGTTAAATTTTTTCTGGATAACCAAAAACTGCAACACAGAAGGTAGGTTTATAAACCCAGGAATACTGGTATAAATTCTCTGTGTAAAGCCTGTGAAAGATGAAATTACTGAGCTTTGAACCATGCATGTGTTACATGATAAAGGACATCTTTATGAATAAATGGCACCCAATATTTCTGTGAGGGGTCTGTTTTAAAACAGAAAGGTACATCTGTGAGGTTTTCTTTTAAAAAGTAAATCAAGTCACATACCATAGTTATAATAAAGTTTTGTGACTTCTTATGAATAAATAGCAAAGATTTTTATGGGCAAAAAGAATATCAAAACTTTCACTTAATTCTTCTTTAAAAAAAAAAAATCTTTCCTTCATCTCCCTTTGTGTTTATATATCAATGTACATTTATAATTCCATTTTGCAAGCCATGATTTTTCAGATATTCAGAAGGACTCTGTGTATATGTAGTAATGATACTTTTGTTTCAGATGGGTCATATTACTAGTAGTTAAGCTTTTTTTCCCAAGGTAAATGTCATATTTCTGTAGTTTAAGTAATGAATTTGACATTTTTCTCTGTCTTGCTGCTGTGATCAAGGGTCCTTACACAAACATTGCTGTAGGCAATACTCTGATCTACAGTGTGGTTACTAATAAAGGAATAGTGCATGAAATTCAAGGTTGTTAGCTGTGAAGCCCCAGAACAGGAGCTGAAGACTGTAAAAGCAGCCTAAGAACTATTTTTCATCACAGATTTGTGTCTGAAAATCAGAAGACATACTGCTTTTAAAAACATGTTTTCTGGTCTTTGTTATTGGGAAAATCAGAATGATACATCTATGTCTGTGTTAAGAACTGTCCTGATTTAGTGATTAGAGAAGTTGCTACTTTCAATTCCCAGAAAAAGATCCTTAGTATGAGCAGCTTTTTGTATCTTTATTAATAGATAAGTGTTTGACTTATCCTGAGAGCTCTAATTTCAGCATATTCTCTATATAGACTCGATTATGTCCACTTCAGACATGTATGTCTTTGAAAAAAGCAGAGTACCACAAAGGTGTTTTTTTTTACAAAACAATCTCAAACCTACGTAGTTTTCTAGAATAATGAAAAATGGTTAAGGATACTGAATATCTAACTGCAAATATAAATGATAGTTACAGATTGTCAGCCAACATAAGAATAAACAAAAAGATGATAAAGCAAATCTGGATTATGTCTGTCTGGCCTACATTCAAATCATCCTGCCCTGTTCCTTCTTATTTGAACAAAGGTTTCTAATTGTGCCTGAACTGGCTGCCTAAATACCTTCTTAGCTCCTGCTTGGAAGAAAATGAGAGCTAAATATTTTAACATTTTTAAGTATACTTTTTTTTTTGGCAGGCAATTATAACGCTGCATAGAAAAATTACATGATATAAAGGTAGATGAAGGCATGGTCTGAGAACTGATGAACAAGAGGTGTCCCATTAAATAATGACTTACATCATTAAATCTATCTGTTATTTAAAGAATAAGCACTTCCAAGTATTTGACCTTCAGTTCCATTAAAAGTAGCATCACTCTATTTCTATTCTGAAATGCTTCCTTAGCAAATATTAATGGTTCTTGGGTTGTAGCCCATGTCAGAAAAGCAACAAATCAGATTATTTTGATAGAAAAATTTACTTTGGAAAATTTATGATGACCTTTTCAATATCTGAAGGAAGAGCAGTGGTTGATCTTTTGGCTCACTTTATCAGGCCGGTTCTATGAGTACATTTCAGAGATACCAAGTTATCAAGGAAGTGATTGGATTTATGGTTATTTTGTTGGTACTGCTGTATGAAGTACAACTGGTACTGTTTGTTTTCCCCCCACTGATTTGCTCTCTCTGCAGACTACATGAGAGTTGTCACATAGTGTAAGATTGTGCTTGCCTTTCCACACTGCTCACATCCCCGAGACACTTAATGCAGTAATTTGCCAGTTAAGGTCACTAACAAGTTCTCCAGTAATCTCACAATCTGAGATATGCAGTCTATAGATTTTACAGCTGATGCTCTGAACAAAGGAGTTTTAGATTATCTTTTTAAAGGCTTGTAGATACTTAATGCTACAGTAATTAAAAGATTACTGGTTAAAAGATTTTCCTTCTTTCTCCACTGATGCCTTGGAAAGGCATTACTTTGCATTATAATGGCTTTACTTACCTTCCTCTCCCATCCCTATATAAATGAGGTGTCTGTTGGCTGTGGGTTTTGAAAAGCACTTGTAGCTGAGTATGTCTTCAAGAACTTGAGATCTCAGTTGCCCATGACATAACTTAGTCCTAACTCATCAGGCATGAAATTCTGTCCTCCAGATTCAGTGACTATAGCTGTTCCACTCCAAAAGAGTTGTCTAAAGTCTAATCCCCTTTTTAACTCTGTCAAGCAACTGTATGATTAGAGTAGCAGGAGGGCCACTAGTATGCTTGCCTTGATGGGCAGGACAAGCAGCACATGAGCCTACTGGACCTACTAGACTATGTAGGCTCCCCATGTGCTGAGGCCACACTTGAAAGCTGCACTTTTGTCCTGAATGTTAAGCAACTCTGACTGTACATGCAGCATTAGGTCTGCTTACAGTGAATGTTCAGCTATACCCAATTGTTAAAATCAATAGCTTATTCAAGCTTACTAAGGCTTTGTTATTTTATTTTAAAAGGCAAAATTGCTGTTTAGATTATTTAATTAAAGGTGCTTTTCCTTTTCCTTTATCCTTATTCAGGCTGCCTGGAGCCTGAAAACACGAGCTTTGACAGAAATGGTATATGTGGATGAAATTGAGATGGATCAAGAAGGAATAGCAGAGATGATGCTAGATGAAAATGCCATTGCTCAAGTCGCACGTAAGAACAACTTTCTCTTAAGTATGTTGAAGCAACAGGAACTGTTCTGGTCAGGATTGACATCAGTCATGAAACAGTATGTGCTGAGGTGAGGTGATGTATTATGGCTTTTAGCTATTGTTGCGAGGATAGTTTTCAGTTGCTTTCTGATTGCATTTATCACATGATTTTGATAAGTTTAGGCCTGGATTTTAGACAGCGTTTTGTCAGTTTTTCTTCTAAATCCCTGTACTCACTAGGTTTTTTTTCCCATAACTTGATTTCTTTTACTCCTTTCTGGCTTCTTCTCCACTGGGAAATGAGAGAAATATATGCCCTTTATGCACTATGAATCCCATCCTTGTTCCTAGTTAATTTTAGTTAATTAGTTAATTTTAGATAGAACCACTACCAGTGACTATTGCAAGATGACAGGCAGAAATGCTTGATATCAGCCTGGTTTAAGAAAATTAGAAAGTATTTAGATTGAGTTAAAGGTTATCTGTTTGCACAAGTCTAACTTTCTGCTTGAGCAGTGAAATGGTGGTGTCTCAGAGGTAATTACATCCTGAAGATGAGAGAAAGAAGAATGAAAAAAAGGGCAGACGTGAGGTTTTATACTGGTGAAGAAATAAAGTCAAGAAACTAGCTACATATCAGTATAACTTCAGTTCTTTGAAATGTATGAAATAAGAACTGTTCATAAGTACATAGATAATAAATAGATGATTTGTCAAGAACTGCCTTTTTTAACGTAAATCTTGTTTCCTTCCATACATCTTGACGAAGCAGTGGACACACCAGCAAACAAATATATATCATACCACACTTTTAAGCAGATTTTTAAAATCAAGTCTTATGGGAGGCTACAAAAATTATAATAGCATATCAATAAAGGTGATGGAAAATCTATATTAATGATCTAGTAATTCTTAATGATCTAATGTCAAAACATTAGAAGTTGTGAGAAAGCCTGCTGAAGGCTTTTGCCAAGTCCAGGTGTTATTCTAACATGAGGTAGAAAATAAACCATTTTAAAATAGCTTGATCTTATAATTCCAATAGCCTTTATTTCTTAAATACTATTCTGAGATGTTCTTCTTGAGAGGACAGTCTGTAGCATGTGTACCATGACAAAATTGCCTGCCTTCCCTGAGGAGAAGGGTTCAAATAATAACTTAAACTAATAAAGTGAATGTTGTACAGATACTAGAGAAGAGTTATTTGAAATCAATAGCATTTCTTTAGGAAAAATAAAGAGGAGCAGCACACACTTCACATCTGTAGAAAAAGGATGAAAGACAGAACTACAGGAGTAGTATACAGAATATTAGTTTTTCCCATGTTCATGATGGCCTGTTTCTTGCAATATTCTAACAATTTACTGATTGTGCAGTTTGTTTCTTCTTGTCTTCCTTCTCTGGTGCTATGACTGCCCAGTTTGAGCAAGGAAATCTTCCATTTATTGTAAGACATAGGCATTTTTTAAAGACCCTTGGAAAGAGTGCAGTATCTCAAGTTGAAGTGAGCAATGTCCTTATTTTATAGGACCAGGAACATCTTTGAAACTCCCTGGAACTAGCCAAGGTGGAGGCCCCAGCCCAGCGGTTAGGTATGTCACCTTTTTTTTTTTTTTAATATGATCAGTTGCACGTAAGCAAATCCTAAATTTAGCTTCTAAAAATGAAATATTTCAGATATAAGTGCTTAAACTCTCCGTCAGTAAATTCCAGTTGACATGAGGATAATGTGCTTAATATCTTCAGGCCAGTAACTCAGTCAGGAAGACCTATTTCAGGATTTGTGAGACCAAGTACACAAAGTGGACGGCCAAGTACTATGGAACAGGCTATAAAAACACCTCGAACAGCTCTAACAGCTCGTCCAATCAGTAGTGCTTCTGGGAGATATGTCAGGCTAGGAACGGTAAGTTGCCTGACTCTTCTTAGAAAGACAGCTTTCTTGATCATTGCATCTGGGACAGATGACTTTGTATTTGAAATAAAGCTGCATCTAAACTCTGTTTGAAGGACGTCAGCATTTTTATTTAAATTGTTTCCGGAGTCAAGTGTAGAAATATTACCTCATTAGTTTGCTAGTCTGTTCATGAACAAAATATACATCAATCCACAGGTTCACAAAAATTAACAGAAATCCACAAATTTACAAGTTTTGTGAGACCAATTTTTATTCACTGAAGATTAGTGAAAGGACTATAGCATGACTTTGCCATAAGCATGCTGAAACCTCCAAGTACAAAGCAATTACTAATCTCTCAATATCTACCACTTCATCAGATTAAGAAAATAAAGTATATTAGTTTGATTCTGATCTGTTGGCCAAATTAATACACTGCAACTGGCATGTATGTTTACTACCAATTAACATCATATTATTTACAAATTCTCACTATCATGAGTATGAACTGGTCTCCTTAAACCTGTCTGGAAGATTTTTTTTGTCCCATATCTCACCTGACTTCAGTCCATATAACTGTGCAAGCTACATGCCTTGGCACACTGTGAAAATAGTGAAGAGAGGGAAATAAAAGGTAATTCCAGAATGTAGTTCGTGCAGCCTTTTTCAGGGTGTGTATGGGAGTAGGACATATTCCTGACTTTCAGAGTAGATGAAGATCACTAAGACGAATCCCTATGACAAAGCAGAATTCATATACAACTGCATTGTTTTTCATCTTTTTGGTATATTGCTAATATTTTCAGAAATTTCTGGAAAAGTGTAGGGGTTCTTCCCACTTAAAAGCCTGTTTCTTCCCTTCAGGCTTCAATGATAACAAATCCAGATGGCCCTTTCATAAATGTGTCTCGACTGAATTTATCAAAGTATGCTCAAAAACCCGAACTGGCAAAGGTATGTAACTATTTTGGTTATCACTGTGATATCTGTTTCTAATTTTCTGGCATCATTCTTATGAAGCTGTACATGGGATTGGGCACAGAAACAATGAAGAACTGTGTTCAAGATGTAAAATTGAGAAAAATTGTATCTTACTTATCTTTTATGCTCTGGCAGTGGTTAGCAGGCTTGAAATTAAAAATATAAAAAAAGTGTGAAGAGGAAAAAAACACAGCAGAATACTCCTAAGTTAGCTTCCCCATTCTAAAACATTAGTTAATATGTTTTCATATGTGGTTAGCAATTCATTTGCTTTCTCAAGCTGCTTTTTAAAACTTGATTTAGATAGTAATTTCTAGTCTTGCTAAATAATGAAAGACTTGCAAACTATCATATCCACTGCAGGCAACTACAAGCCAGTTCTTTTTCATTTTGGAAGAAACTGCAGGTCTTTTGTTCAGTTATGCTCTTGTTAGCAATCACTCAGCACACATTATTCTTAACCCACTAGAGTTTATAAAACAGGGAGAATGTAAGAAACCTGGAAGGATTAAGGAACACAAGATACATCCATAGGAAATTAAGCTTAGATCTTCTTAAAGACAGCTAGGTTTTATTTTTTCTTTGATAAATGTATGTACTATTTAAGTAGGTAGGTTAACTTTCAGACAAAGTATTTATTCTTGGCAATAGCTCTCAAGAATGCAAAACAGATATTTTTAACAATTTTTTAATTGGCATTTTCTGGGAAGATGGAGTAACTCTGTCCTTCAATTTCATGTGAAAAGAAGCTTAAGCCAAAAAATATAAATCAGCAGTCCTCATGAAAACATCCATAGGCAGCAAATGTACTTGTCAGTATTACAAAGCTAATACATTGTGACATTAATGTTTCACATAGAATGTAAGATCTGAGTTTAAATTTGGATCTACATGGATTTGTAACTTTTTTTTAACAGAATAAGACAGCATTAAGGCTAAAGCTAAAGCAAGGAGGTGAGACTACAGACTGTACTTTTGTGTTGAGTATCATTGAAGTTTTAAAACTCTTTGAGCTGTCACTTCTCTGAGGTGCAAGATAACGAAAAATCCTCCAGTTCTTAAATTCACATAGCTACTTTTTGTATTCATGTTGGTATTTACTTCTCCTATATACTTCTTCCTTATGTTTGGAAAGTGTGTGCATCATCTCTTTTAAAATTAGAATATCCATTTTTAAATTGCTTGGCTATGTCCTGCTAGTTTTTGAAATATAAAGGAATGGACAAAGTTTGCTAAGTCACTTGTCTCTGCCTGTAGCTAGCATCAGCCCTGTAAAGGACTATTGCAGGAAACACCATATTAGATGTAGGACTTATCACCTGTCCCCAGAGAGAACTGCTATTAATTCTCTGTTAGCAGTTGGTTGCTGCTAGGAAACAGGAAGTTTTATCTTCTTTAGCTTTTGGTTTTTTAATAGAATTACTAAGATAATTCTAGTTATTTTTATCTACGTAAATGTAGAGTCATTTAAATCCTTTTGAAGGTCATGTGTATAGATAGATAGCCACAGTAAATTCCTCATGCTGGCCATCCAAGAAAATACCATCTTCTTCATCACTTTCAGATTTACTCTTGCTGATTTTTTTCCTTATTATTGAACTAGTAGAGGAGGTGTGCTACTCCTTCTTAGTTTTCCATTCTTTTGCTATTTTCACTTCTGTTTACCTTATAAATAAATGTCTATTCTAATTTTCCTGTAAATGCATTTTTAGTAATCATTCTTTACTTTATTTGATCATCTGTGCATTTCTGAACAGAAGAAAAGTTGTGGTTTACTTCCTCACCAGACAGGACAACTTATTTGTAGTTTTCTAGTTTCCTGAAGGTGGATCTGGGCTAACATTTTCATCTAGGGAAGTTTAGGTTTTTGTTTTAATGGATGCTATGAGCAGCAATTAAGACCTGAGATTTACATGGTCAGAAGGGTCAATTTTCAAAAAAAATCACACTATTCAGCCATTACTGTCTTACTACATTTCTGGCTTCAAGACTCCCTTTAGAAATCTAGTTTCTTCCAACATCATTATATTCACTTTAAATACCAACTCTGTTAGCTGCTATGTATTTCTTAGTATTCCAGTTTAGAACAGCTAGAAGGTAGTACTAGCCATTTAGTTTTATAAGGAGCTAATCAAAAACTAAGCAAAAATGCAATTGTTGTAGTATTACTAGCAGTTATAGCATAGCACAGGAAACATGTTACTATTTTAAGCTTTGTTATGATTATGGTGTGTATGAATTTCAGAAACGTGATATCGTTAGCATTTATCATTTATGAATAAAAAGGCATTTTTTCTTTTACAGATCCCCAAATTTCATAGCTTATAGATTGTTTTGGTTTTTTTTTTCTTAAGACATGTAATGCTCAGCTTTACTTTTAGTTTTAAGGACCAAAGCTTAAAAACGCTAATCTCTTGGATCAAGTTAAATTAATTTCCTGTAATAACAATGTAGCACATCAACAGATTCTGTCCGTTCAGGTCTTAGTGAAATGTATATTTCAGCTGCTGAAATGTATAAATATAATTGCTTGCACAAAGAATTATTTTCTACCAGATGTAATCAAGATTCTGAATTACTTTTAGATAACATTTACTATTTTTCACCTTCAAATATAACTGTTTTAAATATTCTTCTGACAGGCACTGTTTGAATATATTTTTCACCATGAAAATGACGTTAAAAATGTGAGTAATTCATATATTCCATTTTCAGTTTTTATTAAGTATCATTCCGTTATTTCTTTTAGTATTCTATTCTATTAAATTGAGGATCCAGGTAGTGCATCATATCTTAATACAGAAGTGCAAATACCAAGATATTGATTATTCCCTTTTCTTTTCTTTTTTTTTTGGAAAAGCAAAATATTCTTATACTGTAAAATTAGATCCCTTATCTATCAATATGGTAAGATTCCCATACTTAATGATTTCACATTTACAGAATTTACTGGAGTCTGAGCAGTAGTACACATCAGGTTATTGAAGCTGTCTAGAAGATTCAGAGCATTTAAGGCCTGACATTAAGTGATAGGACATTAGCCTATTACAAGAAGAAGGTGAAGGTCATGTAGCTAGTTATTGTCATGAGCATTGTTTGACATCTCAAGCCACTGAGATTGTTGCTTATGCATTTGAGTGTGTGGAAATCAAATGTATTAACTACAGAAAAATAAAATATCAATAGAAGTTTGGACACTTTTGTTAGAAATGTAATTCCGTAGCATTGAGATGTTCTGTAGTCTCACGGGAAAGAGTATATTGTCCATCCCATTGTCTATAACATATTTTCTCTACAAGTTTTCCTAATGACATAGTTTGCTGTTCAAAATTTTTCTTCTGCTGTTCTTCATATGTTGTTCCACTGAGTTGGAAGATCAAATTTGAGTACAAATTTAAGCTTTGTTTAAGCTTTCAGAAATAAAGGTTGCAGATTTTTTTTGGCAGCTCATCCAGGGAAATAATTAGTTTACTGAATAAATTAAGTGTCAGAATATTTCCGTACTCTATTGGATATATGTATCGAGTTGAGATAGAATCAAAATTTCTGCTTGAAGTTTCTATCAGAGAATTGCTGGTGTCAGTAGTGCATTCTGCTGGACTCCTAACTGGTGTGTAATTAGATATGAAGTTAAACACCAATGCTACATCTTTGATGCTGTCATTTTCCACAATTAATAACACATAAATATATTCAGTTGTTGACAGCGCAGATCAGAATCAATTCCAACTGTACTGCTATGTGGAGCTTTTAATCTGGTATCAAATGATTCTAGTGGTACACTATCAATTTATTGCATAGCATTTTTCTAAGAGGATTGAATTGCAATGCACTGTTAATCCAAAATGTGGTTGAACCAGTAAGTGCAATTGTCAGATACATCAGAGAGAAACTGCAGTTAGCATTTACATATTCTCATAATCAACATCAAGGGCCTGTTTTTTATGCCTCTAATAATTGGAACGCTCTTTGTTTGTTGCTTGGAACTCTGTTCACTAAGAATTGGTCACAGAACGTAACCCATACTTGAAGGATCATTAGTCTGGTCAGATAATTTCATATAATGCAAGTAATTTTCAAGCGCTCCAAAAAAAAAAAAAAATGCTCTTACAAGAATTCTACTGCATGTGCTTTGAAATCTCTGCTGAGAGTCCAGGATTACTGATTGACTTATAAGAAAAGTTTTGACTGTTATTTTATATGCACCCTAGCCACTTCAGTAAATCTTAAAGCAAAGAAGTGTCGGTGTTGCTTAGTCACCACTATTTATTGTATAATGATAGAGGGCTTGACACTTTTGGTTAATGATAGCATTTTGCCCATGAAAAAAAAAATATGTCTTAGTTCACAGTACAAGGTGCCTTTAGTTTGCAATGGCTTTTACTAAAGTTTTTTTGGGACTGTTCAGTTTGCTTACTCGTGCCTGAATCTATTTATCTTTTGTTCTGCTCTTTCTTCTCTACTATTTTCAATGCAGTTCAGTTCTCCAAGCTGTCCTTCCTTCCTTTTGAATCTCATCTGCGTGAAATTTTCATGAACTGAAAAGTAAATAATTTCTGCTTTAACTCAGCTGTGTAACTGTTTATTCACCCTTGCTAACAAAGACATTTCACTGATTCGTTTTCTCCCTTCTCCCTGAAAAGACTGTGATCATTTTGGATTCAGTAGACATGTTAATGGTTTAAAAGTTGACTGGAATCTGACTTGATCATGCAGCATTCAGTTATATTTCTTGCATCTTTGGAAAAAACAGCTTTCTGCATAAGATGAGAAGAAAAAGCTTGGAAAGGGCTTAGATCAAACCCTGGGAAATTGGCTCAGTGTGACTGCACTGATGGAAGAGCCTCTACTAGCAACCTATCTGCATGGTTAGAATTTAAAGATGATCTCCTGCAGTTATACAAATAAAACACAAAGTAACAGTGAGGGTATGTTCCTTCATCACCTGCTGATCTGAAACAGTGTGTTTTCAACTGCATTATTATTTTAAAAGCAATGGCAGCAGTTCTATTACTTTGCTTCTGTTTAGTATTCAACCAGTCTATAGAAAGAAAAAAAATGTCGTGGCAATTTCAGTTGGGAATATCATTAATCAGCGTGCATTCAACCACACAAATAACGCTAAGAAATCAGTTTAAATTAACGGTAAATTTATCTGTAATCTATCAATTGTCATAACGTGGGGGAAGGAAGAAGAGCAGGGAGCTTATTCGGCATGTGGAAATGCATTCAAAAATTCTTTCATCTACCTTAATGAAATACTAATACTTTAATACTTCTAATACTAATACTTATCTGAAGAAACTCCTATTACCCTATCCATTATTGTTCTTTACTTGTTCTGTTTTGAAGACATACACTTTCTATATTCCTTGAGTATTTCTAAATGCCATTTTATGGTCTGCGTGCCCTAAGAGCAGAGCAGTTGAAAAGACTTGACCAGAAATAGTTGAGTTTCTACTTATTTCAACAGTAGTCTGTGACATTGTATCCTACCACTGTTTGTAGGTAGATGATGAAAGCCACATATTTTGACTTGAGGCAGAACAAAGAATGTACGATATGTCCTTGGGTCCAGAAATAAAAACCTGTGATGCACTCTTGTTCTTTATAACAATATGAAGTTTATACACTTCAATATAAATCTATTTATAATGGAATTATGTAAGATTTACAAACCACAGAATTTCAGAAGACACTCATCCAAATAAATTGTTTTAAATGAACCATGGTTGATGTCATTTACTCAGCTGTTTTCTAGATTATCCTGTGTCAGCTTGCCTGTATGTAAGAATTTAGTCAATAACAGTTGCTGGGAGAATTGTTTCTATCCAACATCATGTGAAAGAAGCAATAGATGCCTCCTATTGTTTCCATGTATGTAATTTCTTGGTGCGTGCACAATGCCAAGAATGAAATAACCGAGTTCGAAATAAATATATGTTTACTGATTTAATTTTGCAATACCATAGTATAATACATAGATAATATAATACAGCTTGTAGGACTGTAGTAATATAGCACAGTTTAGTTAAGGAGAGTAATTGTTAAAAAAACAAATTTTGTCTTAAATTTAGACTTTAAAAAAAGTTTCAGAATCATGCTAAATATAGCATGAAAGACCTGCCAGGATTAAGGCTGTTGATGATAGAGACTCCTGCATTCATGAATAAATATGCTAAATGTTCTAAGAGTCACAGTCTCAGCTGACCAGTATTCCCAGATGATATATACTAGTTTGTAACTCTATCTTAAAATTAATTAAAACTATTTCACAATCCTTTTTTTTCTTTTTTTTTTTTCCCCTGCTACATTACAAGTAAAAATCCTTGAAAGTAGGTAACAGTATCTGTCAATCTACAGTCTTCACTGTCTTTCTCTATGAGATACTACTATGACTGTACCAATACTCAGCAATACACAGGGCTGCAGGACGCTTTGAACACTTAGTACTGTTATTATAGTTTTTAAATGAATGTGCTGTGCAGTTTGAACATTGATTTGTACCTAAACTGTGTGATTGAAAAAGAAGTTTGTAGCAGAATGAAGTTGAAATATTTTGAAAGTTTGTTTTAACAAACTAACATTTCAAAGGCCACATTGTCAAAAGAATTCATTGTAATACCATCAGAAATTCTTAACTACTGGTGTGCAGGAATCTGATGCTGATATGCATAAAGACTTTTTGGGCAAACACTGCAGAAATGTTGATAATATTTGTGGGTTTTGTGATTACATGTAAAAGATCAGGAATAGGATATTCCTACTCCTTTCCCATTTCCTTAACAGAAAAGTATAAAAACAGGACTTACTGAGTTTCAGAAACTAATTTCAGAATAAAGTTGTGCTTTGTTTCTTGATGCTCTTAATAAGATCACAGTAAGATTCCAAGATCTGCACTAACAGCAAAAGTACTCTTGTTATGTTCTACTACGCCTGAAGCAGTTTTAGTTCCTACTTTCCAATAGCAGCCAGAATTGTTAGCCTTGCATAAAATAGTTTTCAGAAATAATTAGGGTACCAGAAAGAAAGCTGAATGTGTAGCTACAGAAGGGATGGCTGTTTGAAATTCAGGCCTTCTTTTTGAATCCTTGTCACCAGAGTGCTCTAAGGAAGGCTCTTTAAAGTATGTTATTTATAGAATGATCCTTAATTCTTTTATGTGACTGCTTGTGGCCTGTTTGAAAGAGGTGTGGTATCTGACAGATGCACACATTCTTTACCAATTTGAAATCTCAGCTGCTTTCCAGAATTTTCCCAGTGAAGCACACCAGTATAGAATTGCTTATATACCTTCAGTTTGAAGTATTTGTCTAGAAAGGAAGCGTGATTTTTTTTCTTGAAGCAAGGTTTTCCCCTATGTAGCTGTAGTCCAGGAGTCCTGTTGTGCAATTTGCAAAGCTATTAAGAAACAGAAGGCAGCGAAGATAACCTCTGCCATCCGAGGGCTTCTAGGATTCCACATACCTGAAACAAATGGTGACTTCAGGGGTGTAAGCCTTCCTCAGTTTTCTCACTCCTGTCACAGAAGCTGAGATTGACAACTGTCTCTCAGCTTGAGGACATTATCAGAGCAAATCCTTAAACCGAATTGCTACAAAAAATATTCTTTTTCACAGAGGCAAGAGAGAGCAACATGTTTAAGTTTATGCAGTTCCACTGACTTTGCCACTCTTTGTTGATTACTTCAGCCTCAGCTAGCAAAAAAAAACAGGAATCAAGCCCAAAGGCAGGTGTCACTAAATTAGACTCTGTCGTATTTCAAGTATTTGACATTTTTTCCTGGAAACTATTGCTTTCTGTGCAACAAGTTGAGCAGTGCACAGAATTCTTCTACATTTGTAACAGACATCTAGGTCCTTATCTCTGTGATCTATAAAATGCTCATTAAAACAGAGAAAATAATTTCTTCATTATATTTCTTTATGCTTTAAAGCTTTTAAGACTATTCCTAAGACAAAAAGGACATTGTGTTACCTTGATATATTCTCGGTAAAACTGGAATTTTGGATAAATAAATATAATATTTGCTTTTTGGTAGCTTTTGGTACAGAAAACATCAGTTTAAGAGAAATCTAGAAATGATAGCTAAAACACAAAAAGCCACAGATTCTGTCTATGATGGCCAATGACAGCACGTTGATTAGTCTACCTGTGTTTCCAGTATACCAGGTAGAAGAGATCCTAGAGTTCCACTTTATCAGTAGCTATTTCTTAAGTCTATTTGTCTATTTTTACTATTATGTAATTATTTACATAACCTGAGAGTTCCAAGAAGTGGAGGCAGCCTGAATTAGTAATTAGATGACAATTTTGGTAGTATTTCAAACTGGCAAAATAATTTCTTTAGTACATTTCTACTTGTTTTCAACAACTTATCATGAACCAAGAAGGGAAGTCTGGAGTTCTGAAGCTGCAATTTAGGACTCTAATCAAATTAATTTTGTATTTTCTCCTTGCACTACCAGAAACTATTAGGAAAAAAGTTATCCTTTTAGCTACTTTATGCAACAAACTGTAAAAACAGAAAACAAATCTGTGCACTCACCTCAGGTTTACCAGGACTGTTTGTTTTCTCTTTAGAAAAGTTATGTTGTTTTCTTTTTCTCTATGTAAACATTGAAGATATTAATGTTGAGATGATGGGTTTGTTTTGGAAGGCTCTAGATTTGGCAGCCCTTGCCACTGAACATGCACAATTCAAGGACTGGTGGTGGAAAGTCCAAATTGGGAAGTGCTTCTATAGGTAAGCCGTTGTTCATTTCTTCAGTGCTCAGTGAGTGAAAGTGCAGGACCTGAGCTGCTGTGTGCTGAAGAGTCAAAAATGGTTCAGTGGTTTTTAGTTAGAAAGGTCTGTTCTTTAATACAAGGAGATTATGGTCTGCTGCTGAAGGTAAAAGAGCCAATATTGAGTACCTTTAAATAACTAAATTATTTGCAGCTTCAACTTCATTAAAGATTTTCGAAGTCATTGTTTGAAGAGTCAGTAAATAAACAAAACTACTGTTAACAGAATGAACATTAGAATATTGGCTTGAGAAATATAACTGGCAATGAGATTTTTAGATTGATAAATTAATAAAAAATGAAATATTGAGGTTAACCAGTGTCTGCCAGAGATGCATTACCTGAGGAATACCAGGCAGTTCCAAAGGTGCAAGGCCTCAGAGCTAGCATGCAGGAACAGCTGGCACACAGCAACACTGGCACATGCCCTCCCCCAAGAGAAAGCAAGTGATTTGCATGAACTGAAGACAAAGCTGTGGTGAAGCTTACAATACAGCTTTTTTTTTTTTTTTTTTTTTGTTATTCACTGCATGTTAAAGATTTTTAATATCAGCAACAGATGTTTTATTATTTTTAGGAGAAAGTGTTTGCTGATGAGGAACTGGGAGAGTAAGGGAACTTGCCAGGGCAAAGAAGCTGTGGCTGTGCTTCCAGAAGACAAGCTGAAAAACATTTTGAAATATTTTGAAAGAAAGCTTAAGGAGAGCAAATGTAAATAGAATGATTGTGGGTGATGAAAGAAGTAACAGTTAAAGAAGACAGCTTTGTACTGGGGAAGAAGACCCAAGGAGTAGAAACGCAGGATTATAATGAGATGATGACAGCTGAGAAGACTGGGCCACTGTTCTGTTTGTTCCAGAAGACAGAAACCAGAAACTGTTATTATACTGTTATTATTATCAATATACAGCCAGACTAAATTGCCATCTGGGGACTTGTACAAGACCCAGAAATTCTCACGTTCCTCTGCAAACGTGTAAAAAAAACAACAAGCAATGTCCTCTACTGCCCTTTCTATTATCTATCTGAAGTAGCAGAAGTCTCCACTGCTATTTATACAGCAGTAGATTTCACATGGGACTATGCATTATTTTTAAGAGTATTTACATAAATGAGAAGAGAGAACTATTGTTAGTAAGATTAAAAATGCTAAGTAAGGTTCTCTGTATTCACTGGGAAACATACAGTGACCGTAGATGAAAATAGATGGATAATGTTCTAATTTAGTAATATTAATTGTCATAACATGAATATGTATGGTTTTTGTTACTTTTTCAAGACAGAACAATGAATTACTAATATTAAAAGAATGTTAACTTCATACGTTGTCAAAAATATTTTTTAGTCATTCAAGGTGCACTTACATCAGACAACCAGGATCACTTGTTGTTGTCTTCCATAGAATTGTGATGTCATGAATTTGTCTTTTTCATAATGTTAAATGTTTGTCTTTATAATCTCAATGTATTCAACAGCATAAGTTTTGTTTGCGTGACCTTAAAATATGGTTTTGGGCAATTCCTTTTTGGTTTATGCTTCATTAATTAATAGGCTTTTATTTAAAAAAGAAAAACAAAAAAACCCTCAACCTTCTACATCTCTCTGTTGTCTCTTTAGGTTAGGATTGTATCGAGAAGCTGAAAAACAATTCAAGTCAGCTCTCAAGCAGCAGGACATGGTTGATACAATCTTGTATTTGGCAAAAGTAAGTCATTTGCTTATTTCAGGGTGAATTGAAATCCCAACTTATCTTGGAGAAGTCCATACACTAGAAAAGCTGAGTATTGAGCTTGATAACACCATTGAGTTTATAGTGTCTGATCTCCACATAGATGTGAGATAAAAGATGCTTGCAGTTGAAATTGAAATCTATAGTTTGAAAAAAGATTTTGAACCTTCCAGATTTCATGAAAAAAATCCTTTCTGGTACCATACTCTGTTCTTTGCTCTAAAGTCCGGTGAGGATTACACAGCTAAATAATTATTGGAGTTTCAGTATGAGGAATAGTGTAGCTATCCATGGTCTCCTAGGAAACTAATGGAATAAATCAGTAAGTGAAGAGTGAAGATCAAAATCATAGTTTCACAAGCAAAATCAAAACAAACTGAGCTTAAAGAAGGCAGTCAGAGACCTTGAAGCAGAGAATGTTCTCCTTAAATAAAGGCATTAAAATCCTTAAGAAAGCAAATAGCACAGCTGAACCTCAGAATTACTTACTTGCAGATCTCACAAACATCAGACTCGTAACAATTTTCCAGGACATTCAAAGTGAGATTGCTTCTGAGAAACTAAACCTGCATTTTTCTTCCGCTAGTCCTAAAAAGAGATGAAATCAGTTTTGCTGTCAGCTCTTGTCAAGGCAGCTGTCTCAAATCTATCCAAAAATCCTCATTAGCAGTAGATAATTCAGATATTCATATGATGATATTTGCTGTACCTTTGTATTTCTTGAGCTGTTTACTTTTAGAATGTAAATTACCGTTTATATCTGAAGATGTATCTTCAATACAGCAGTTTGAGTTAGTTTATTCATTGAGCTTAGTCATTTTAGAATTGTATCACTAACAGGAGTCACTCTGTAAAATACGTTATCTACAGAGAATGATCCAAGTAACATTGGATTGCACTAACAAACAGTGATTTATGATGGGAGATGTGTACAGCCATTTCTCACCACTAGCTCATGTAAGAGCAGGTTTGAACTTCTACTTCCCACTCCATAGACCAGCTAGCTCAAGTGGAAGGCATTACACAACATGAGCTAGTGACAGTTAGTGCCTGGGTGGACAGGCAGTAGAGTAGGACACTGAATTATATCTTGATCTGACAATACTGAAAAAAATAAATCTTGAGTTAAGCAGCCATTAAAAAGTAATAGGATTACCTCAAGTTCGGTGTAAACTGACCAATACCGCACTCCCTATTAGTTTTCTTGTTACATTCTCTACAACAACAGTTAGCAAGAGTTTGTTAGTTCTATTTTAAGTTTTCCTGAAAGCTAACTCTCCTTTGAAGTGTAATTTATGAAAGAAAGATTAAAAGATTGAAAGAAAACTGAAAAAGTAAAGACCATTAAAACAAGTCAAGATTGTTGAGAAGTTACGAAGTATTTCATGACCCAGACTGGCTGGGAATAGGGTTTTTATACCTGGGTAAGAGATAAAACGTATTTCATAAACAAAGATAAAAAGATTTTTTAAAAGGAACATATCTTACGGAGTTTATCTCCTCTTTTAACAGTTCTTATTCTAAGAATATGAAGATAGCTTCATAGCTAGATTAGGACAAAACCCAAACATGCAAACAAATAAACAAAACTTCCAGCTTACGAAAATTTCAGGTATGTCAAGTAGTATTATTAAATGCGATATTTTTCCATCAGGAGCACTGAAAACACTTTTCCACTCAGTGGGAGACAGATAAGTCACTGTAGTCATCTAGTTTCTCAAAGTAGGTGAGTGAGGAGGGTTTCCTTTGCTGTAGCTGCTTTTTAAGATACCACGAAACAGGAAGGCTTTCGATTTGTACTCTCAGACTGCTGCAGAGGTGGCCCCTATCAACACATTGACGTCCTCTATCTAATTATCACACAAAGTTATCCACATCACATGTGGTCATAATCAGCATAGAAGCCAAAATTACAAGGACTGAAATGCCTTTTTGCTGCTAAGGGATTTTATTATTTATGAAAGGAAAAGCTGGCAGAGCAGTAAGAAAATTTGACAGCATCACTGCCTGGTGCAGTGCAGTCTAATTAGACCAAGTAAAATATTTTGTTATTTCAGCACTATCAACCTGAATATGCAGTACTTTCAAGCCCAAATATACATTTTTAAAACTATATATAAGGTAATATGTGCACCTCAGTGTCAAAGTTTTGTTATTTTGATACGGTGATAACATTTTTTAGTTTAGGGTAATGTCTGGATTAATAAATAATGTCTAGATGATATGCATTCAAATTTAATTATCTTAATTAGCCTATTATATTAATATATTAATTAGTCTATTTTATCTATATCCAGTATTAGCTGCCTTATTTTTGTAATATTACCCACAATCTCAGCTAATTTGGGAGGATTCATTCCTTCCATTTAACCTCCCTTGTATAACAGCAGTATAAGAGGACATTTTAATTTTTTTATACACTTTATTTTCTTAGGTGTATTTGCGTTTGGATCAGCCTGTAACAGCAGTAAACCTTTTCAAGCAAGGATTAGAACGATTTCCAGGAGAAGTGACTCTTATTTGTGGAATTGCCAGGATCTACGAGGTATGCATGCAATATGTAATTGTGGCCAAGGCTAGCAGCCCAAGCAAGTAAAAGAGCCAACAGTTGAACGTAAGTGTAAAGACATCAGAAATTAAGTACACTGATCTACAGTATCATTAATGCAAAAATATAATCTAAAATTCCAAAGTAGTGTCGGGGGAGTCTTGGACACTTCTTTCAGTGGTTCATTACAACAGTGAGATCCTATTTTTCCTTGTTGAGATGTGCAGAAGTAAAATCACATTAAGTCAAGCATTCCAGGTGTTGTCCATGTATCTAGGCCTAGTTCATCTACAAGTATTTTAAATTGGACTAAAAGCACTCAAGTCATCAACAGCCTGCTGGCAGGATTAAGCAGCGAGATAGACTACTGATAAGGGTTGTCTTTATTGTCCCATAAGTCACAGTTGACTTCTTAAGCTGGTGAGGACAGTTGGAACATGTTTCTTAGTTATGGAAATAGTTGTTATTTTAATTAGGATTAGTTTTAAAGTAGTTGTTTCAGTTTAGCTTGGTAACCACGTATTTTGCATTTTTGAAATGTGTATCTTCACGTTAAGTAGTGGACTTAGTGATTATATTCCCAAACCAATGTTTAAAACAAAGTCACGTAGTGTTCTTTTTTCTACATTCATATTTGGCATTCTTTCCTATTCTCATCATTTTCATCTAACCCCTAAGCATTAATCCATTTTCATATTAAATCCTTTTTGTCCTTCAGCAAGGAAGAAAATATCTGCATAATTTTAGAGGCATTTCTTTCTGAATTGTTAAACAGTTTTTAATATGGATATGATTTTGCAGAACCATATAAATAACATTGCATAACCCTTTAAGGAATTATTAAAGAGAAACCTGAAGTTGACAGGATATAGTTTTTACACTGACACCTGAGTGCAGGATTATAGCTTTATTAGCAAAGATCTGTACTGCAGCAGAGAGCTGTTCTTGCTACACAATCATAAATGGAATATATGCATCAGGCATCTTAATCAGAACTTCTCTCTGCCACTACTTTCTCATTGCAGAAAGAGTTATGGACCTTGTTTGCTTTTAAAAAAGCATTATTTGTACAGGGACAGCTTTGGTACTGTTTCCTTTAATGGCAGGAAATACATTTTTAATGGCTAAACGTGCTACTAAGGTTAAATAAAAGTTTGTTCTTTCTCCAGATTGAAAGTACAATCTATCTACAGCACACAGGTAGAAACTATTCCTCTCTAAACACAAGTGTGTTTTTAACCACTTTATTTTCTTCTAATATAGAACAAGGTCCTGTGGTGATTTGCTTCCTCAGAAACAGTGATGTTTACAGCAAAGAATCCACCTTGATTCATTTGCCAACCAGCATATATCCAAGCGTATTTTGAAGTGAAATATAGTTCTCTTAACTGGCATATCCTAGCAAGTCCAAGTTTTGGTAATAAATCCACGATTCCTGTTTTCAAAGGCATATACTAATTCTTCACATACAATTATACTCTTACTTATGTTCAAAGCAATTCATGAGTTGACTTAGAAAACATTGAAAATAATGGAGACGTTGTCAGGGGAAATAAGTTTTCTGTTTTATTTCATACTAGGAAATTGGCTGGACAGTACTGTGTATCTTAAGGTGTTGTACAAAAGCTAGCAAATACCCATTGTACATGCTGAGCTTATGGCCAATCTTTCTTCCTTAAAAATATCTTTTTTGTACCAGTGGCATAGAATTATGACAAGTACAGCTAGCATTGATAAATGCATTCTTCTCATGGATGTGTGTCACTTCAAAAGTTGCTGAAAAGTGATTTAGCATTGTACAATTAGTGAACTGTAAAAGCATACAGTATTAATCTCAATTAAGTACTGTGCAGGACACAGATAAAGCACTCAGTAGATAGACATTTTGGTAAGTTTTATTATAGAAATTGCTGATAAAAGTAGAATTAATCCGATTTTTCCCCCTTACTTAGGAAATGAATGATATATCTTCAGCTGCAGAGTACTATAAAGAGGTCTTAAAACAAGACAATACTCACGTGGAAGCAATAGCATGCATTGGCAGTAACCGTTTTTACTCAGACCAGCCTGAGATAGCTCTGCGGTTCTATAGGTATCTATTCTTGTGGGGAGGGAGGAGGAACTGGATGCATAGAAGGTTGATAGGGTTGGCTTTTGTAATGCTGACAGTAAAACAGCTAAGAGATTGACACTGATAAAGTTTTGGACAAAGATCACCAGAAAATCAGCTCACTAATATACATATCTTCTCTGCCAGTGATAATTGCATCTCTCTCAAAGAATTTCTCATTGCTGCACATGAAGCTTGTAGAGGTATCAAGAGGTTATTTAAATCACTGATTGTTTGATTATTAAACCAGAAGTGATCTCTCACAACATGAGGCAGTTTAAGAACACTGTACCTTACTCTCAACTTCATTTGCTTTCAGGAGGCATATGGGCTTCCTGTTCAGCCTTTGGAGAAGGAGAGGGCTTTGAAAAACTCTACCTGAAGGCATAGGTAGTTGTGACCACAAAACCTCTTACTTTAATGTAGACTGGGATTCCCTTGTGTTTTGCTGCAAGTAATAAAAAGACATTTAAATGATGCCTGTTTTTATTTTATTTTAATACAGCCAGATTGCAAAGGAGTCTGACTCATATTCCTAAGCCTAAGAGCAGACTGAAGCGGTACAAGCACTGCAATGTCATGTCTGGTGTACCTGAGCTGCTTAATGCTTTAAGTTTAGAAACTCACAGTGATACCAATAGCAGCAGCCCTCTTAAACCCTGGCCCTCTTAGCATATCTGTTTTCCCTATAAATGTTAATCAGCTGAATTTTATAAAACATCTCTATTCTAGAAGACAAATAAAATCAATTTGAATCAAAACTTGACTTATGCTTCAAAAGTAAGATCAGTGTAGGTTCATATACTAGATGCAGTGGTACTGATTAAAGTGGTGTTGAAGGATAGGAATGAAACAAAAATTTGAAGTCTGAAGCGTTACAAAGAGTAGCTGGAAAAAATCACGGTCTGATTGAGGTTAAGGGACTGGAAAGAGGAAATGGAGAAAATCTGTGTACAGCTCTGTTTTACAGTAAAGTCAGATCACGTGATGCTGTCAAAATACCAGAACTTATCTAATTTACATGAAGACTGTTTTGTACAGCTCTAATTCCACTAACCAGAAATGCTATGCATTACCCACTTAACCAACTGTCGGTGTATAATCAATGACTATTAAAATGTTATAACTACAAAATAAACAAGAGAGTTAGGCAAAGCAGATTATGATAACAAAAAGAGAATAGACAGAAAGCTTACCTCTATCCTGGGCTCACTTACAAAACTTCAGCAGAGCGGATGTCCAGAAGAGATCCTTCCCCCTGGTTGCCAGCTCTTAAATGGGTCTCGGAGGCTCTAGCCTGGCTCCACGCCTTCCGGCAGCACAGGAGAATTGCCTTCAGCTGTGCTCCTCTGGCTGACTCATGGCTCACCTCAGGTGATCAATCAGAGGTTCAGGCCGTCACTCAGCAGTTCTCATACCGTTAGACTATAACAAAATTGTCTGAGAGCACAAAATACAGTTAACTTACATGGCTACCACGCTCTTTTGGAATAGGGAGTAAGGAGAAGATAATTTTGTCATTTAGAATAGGACTCATATTTTAAATTGATCTTAAAAATAAATTAATATTTTCTTTCAATCTAGACGGCTCCTGCAGATGGGTGTTTATAACTACCAGCTTTTTAACAATCTGGGCCTCTGTTGCTTCTATGCCCAGCAGTATGATATGACACTAACTTCATTTGAACGTGCGCTGTTTTTGGCTGAAAATGAAGAGGAGACAGCAGATGTGTGGTACAACCTGGGACATGTGGCTGTGGTATGAAAAACACTAAAGTCATTCTGAAAAAGTACAGAAACTGGAAAACAGCTTGGAAGTAATCATTGTCCTACTTTGAAATATGAAAGCTGATATTGTCATGGATAAAGTATAGTACAGACTTAACTAAGGGTTTATTTGCATTTCAGGAGACAAGAAGAGGCAAGGAAAGTTTTGCACATGATCACAGAATAGAATTTACTCCTGCTAAAAGGCACTCCCTTCCCAACCATCTTCAGCCTTCCATTCTTTCTGAAAATTTGCAGTACATCCCAGCCCTTGGGGGCTAGTCCAACAAAAAAATTGCGTTCAAGATATTTTTCTCTGGGCTGTAACTTATGTGACATAAAGCATTAGATTGATTTTCTGGTCATAAAGAATGCTGAGCAGTGGGTAGCTGAGGAGGCATGTTATCCTGTTGTGGTAGGCAACAGAAGTATTTTGTAATTATGTAATAAAATTTGTTAAGTTTGTGCATTAATTTGCATTAAGTGCCCATTTTTATGGATGTTCTGCCAGAAGTTGTGTTAGATATCTGTTTATCTGCCCAGAATAGGGTTACTAAATAATGTTTTTGTTAGCTTTCCCTTACAGGGTCTGTCCAAATGCTGATTACTGTTTAACTTAAGTCAGAGAGAAACTCAGCTGCTCTTCTTCTTTATAGAGTAACTAGGATAAACATATTAATTTATACTGCCTAAAACACCAAAATCTGAATTAGTATGCATGTATTTTTCAGCATTTTTCACTTAGAAGATTTAACCTGATGCTGTATCGGTTTTGTCCTAAAACTAGAGCATTAAAGCAGTGGCTCCATACAAAGAGATTAATCTCCCTTTTTCTGTCTTGTACTAAGTAGCTTTATATGGCTTTTTTTTAATCCATGAAGAGACTGAGAAGCAGAATGATTTTTTGCCTGGAGACACTTCTATTTTCCTTACCTTGTTATAAAAGGTATCATATTGCATGGTCTTTAGATGATACTCTTGCCATCTAAAAGTTAAATTGGATGAACTGAATCTCACTTGAAGCATGGAAATTTGTCCTGGAGAGGAACAATGCTGTCTGGATAAAGAATGAGAAATAAATGAGATGATCTGAGAAGAAAGCACATATGGTTCTCATCAGCATGTTTTTATTGTAATTTGCACTTCATGGTAGTACATATGTATGAAAAAGATGACCAAAACAGCAAAACAGATGCATGTTGTTTCCAGTATTTTCACAAAGTAAAATGCAATCTTACTTTTAGGGGATAGGAGACCTGAATCTGGCTTACCAGTGTTTCAAACTGACCTTAATCAACAATAACGACTATGCAGAAGCTTACAACAACTTGGCTGTGCTGGAAATGCAAAAAGGTCACATTGAACAGGTTGGTGTTGAAAATGTACCTAAGCAGAATGCTTCCTCTGGCCTGCTTATACTAAAAGACTTCAGGAAAGTTGGTGGCTCATTTCACCTCAAGTGGGTATGCTGTGTTACGTTGCAATTAGCTGTGTAACTGGCAAACACAGTTGGCTGAAAGCAATCAGTGGACGCTTTTATATGCATACAGTGGAAGATAGAATCTCTTTGTTGAACTATTAGAACTACTGTGGACTATTTTAACCTTTCTGCTTAGGAGCAAGACTGTTTGGGGGGGAGGGGGTACATGTAGACATTGGGGAGCTACAATATAGTATAATATAATGAGTTTTTAAAATACATTTTTAAGAGCAAATCATTCTGAAGTTAGCTTTATTCAGGTAGGCTGGCGATCACCATGGGAGTGAGCCCAGCACTGGATGATTTCAGATGAAGTTCAGTTTTGGTTTCAGCTTCGTATTCAGTCACACTACTGACATTTAAATCCTAGGTAGAACTTCTGTTCATTGCAGAAGTCATTGCTAACAACTAGGAATAGGGAGCCTTTACACTGTAATCAAATATTTTGTATTTTGTTTTTCAGCTTAAAATTTTCAATTTTCTTCTTGCCTCACACGCATAATAAAAATTAGGATCGTTCAGAACAAAAAGTATAGAAAACAATATGAAGACATTCTGCTTGTCTATTAATTTATTTTATTTCACAGTGTTATTGCATGCATGTGCTCAAAGTTGCTGGACTGAGGGAGTCTTAATGAATTCTATGCTCTCTACCTTTCCACTTTACAGATATCATTGTATTTAAAAGATGTGATATATTTCCACATTCTCCATGCTATAGTGAATGCGTTCAGAATCTGATCCAAATTTTCTGTTGAATTTATGGCATAAAAATGCATGCTCTGGTACTTAATTTTTTATTGGTTTTTAACATTGTTTTGCTGGTCAGAAAAAGGACTGACTCCAGCAAGTAGATTATTCAGTACTTAATCAGAGTCAAGTTTTACAGCTTCACATTTCTCAGTGATTTGTTTAAAAGTACATCCTAGGCCCAAAGATCTTTTTCTTTATTTCTTTCTTTCATGGGAGAAACTATTTGCCGTATTCTTCAAAATGTTTGGGCAATTTAGGCTGAGCAAAACAGAACGCATGGTCATTTGGAAGTCTATTAAGTCCCAATAAAAGAGAACTCCAGATTATTTCTTTCAGGGATTATGAAGATTGCATTAGATCCTTCCCTCACAGATTTTTAACATGTTTGTTTTTTTCTGTACCCAGGCAAGAGCTTTGCTGCAGACTGCTTCTTACTTAGCACCTCATATGTATGAGCCCCACTTTAATTTTGCAGTACTCTCAGAGAAGGTAAGGCTCTGTCCTATCCTTAAAGTCTAAAAATTGAACCTCTGTGGGGTAGGATTTTTTTATTGTTAGTACTTTTTTTCTTTCTAAATAGGTAGGATTAAAAAAAAAAAAAAAAAAAAAATGCATAACCTCAAGATAAAACTTAAGTTACATTTTCATTTTAATACCCAGAAGGTTTGTAAAAGCAGTCGTTCAGATATTTGCTGTTAAGAGTAGCCAACTAGCTACAGAGTAACTGTAATTCTAAAAATATGTTTGGAAGATGAACAATCCATTAATAATTCCACTTCTTTACAGTCAATGACTCTTTCAGAATGTGAACTGATAGAGTATCAAATGATTTATCAGTAATCGTTGAAGGAATCCTGGTTATTAAACTCCTATTTTAGTGATCTCAAAGGGAATATCTGTTCTTCAGATTTGTGACCACTGAATTTTGTGTGCTGATATTTTATTCATAATGAGGTCTCAGACACTGAATTACCACCAATAAAGAGAAACTTGTCCCAGAATTTTGTAAAATTGGAAAAAAAATACTCCTTGGCTGGAGCCTACAACTTTAAGATTCGGTTATGAGTCCGTTTGTGTAGCAGCACAACTCCTACAGATACTTAAGTACACGCATCAAGGAGAGGATAACTCATTAATTTGTAAACATATCTTCATTGTGAAATGGAAGACTGTTTATAATAATTGCATTCTGTAATTACTGATTAAAGAGTAAATCCTAGTTTGCAAATGTCATGATGTATCTTTTTGCCCAGAAGAACTGCATTGGTTGTAGGAGGAGACAGATGGCAAGATCATCTAGCTGTTAATGAAGTGTGATAACAGATCCGGTGTAAGGGATGGTTTACAAGACAGAAATCTCTGGCCTGGACTGCTTTTTTTCTCTTCAGAGAATTATTGATGTACCAAAGCTGTGTGTAGACTGACACACAGGCAACGAATTCAGGTCTCACTTCCCATCCAGAATCTATCACTTTTTCTAGATGGGATCCCAAACGTTTGTTTGTTTTTGTGAACTCACTTTCTGAGATGCTGTCCTTACACGCACTTCCCTCATCCAAAAAACTGCTGGCTATTTAAGAAAAAAAAAACACAACAAAGTTGGAAACAACGTGCAAACAGTTCTAAAAACAGCAAAGGAGTAACATACAATTAATTAGTTCTCTGATCCTATCCCTGTCTCTCTGTGAGGAAGCAGGAAGTCACAAGGGGTTGCAACCTTTGCAGGTGCCAGTTTGACTCCCTCCTTTCTCTATTTATGACAGCACTTCAATGAAATTTAAAATCAGGTCTTCCCCTTTTTATTCCTTCTCACTTTAAGTAGTGAGCATAGCGTACCCTGTTGTCTTTCCTCCAAGTCGGGTAGGATATGAAGTTGTTTCGATGCACCCCTCCCATTAAAATAAATAAATAAATCACACTTCTGTCTTTTATCTCGTCACCCCTTGTAGTAAGTATGAGGTCGTACTCAGGACCAACTGGTTACATTTAAACATTTGTGAGTATTAGAAATGTACTGCACAAAATGTATGATGCAAGTGTTGTCATGCTTGTACTTACAAAATTATTTTGTGTATCTTACAGATTGGAGATTTTCAGAGGAGTTACATGGCTGCTCAAAAGTCAGAGGAAGCATTTCCAGGCCACGTTGATACACAACAACTCATCAAACAACTAAAAGAGCGCTTTGCTATGCTCTGATAACATATTTTTTGAACGTGTAAAATCTGCTTAAAGTTCTCTAGAGTTAAAGTTCCATACATTTTATTCAAAGTAGGTAAATTGTACTTAATCCATTCCTGTTGCAAACACTATGCTATTTAGAGTAGCAGGAAAGGTTTGGGAGTCTGTGTTAGCTTCTGTTATCTTAAAACACAGCTAGAAAACATGTTTCACTTACATACAACCAAGAACACAGAAGTGGCAGGATGTTGCCAGTATGAAAACTTTCAAATAATTATCTATTAACAACTAAGTGTGTATTTAATATTAATAAACATTTCTGAAGACATTTTTCTGACTTTTCTGCAGAAAAAGAAAGTTTTTATATATTCTTGTGTGACAATCTGTTGAGCCTCACAGAGTAAGTATGCTTCGTAACTAGTCTCCAGACTTGGTTTTGATAGTATACTTTCTATATTTTCTTACTGCATGTTAAGTTTTAAACCTATGCTGAGCAAAATTGTGTTTTTTGGTATGGAGACAAAACAGACGTTCTTATATTCCTTGTTGTACTTTATGACTTAAATAAATTCCAGCTTCTATGGTTTGTCGCTTTTACTTACATAAGTTAAAATTACATCCTCATTACCTTGAAAGTAAGAGTCAGAGGCTGTAAAGCAGTTTGAAATACAGCAGAAGCAGTACTAAGCAAAACACGTATTCCTCTCTACTTAGAAGAGAGAGCTTAATCTTCATTTTAGTGAGGGAAAAAGATATGTAAGAACCTGGCTAAGTGCATATTAACAGTTGGGAACAAAACATTGATTGGGTGGTTACCTGTGCTCCCCCACCTGGTACCGTCAGAATATTCTCAGAAACCAATTAAAACAGAACCTTAGTTGCCACTTGTCATTATTTAAATAAGATTTTACTTTTTGCTAAAGAGGAAGAATTTATAAGGAACTTCCATCCTTTGATCCACTGTACTTATGTCTTTCCAGTTGACACTGCTAAACTTACAAAGCTATCAGAAAAGAAAATGTTTGTCTTAGCAGTTTAAATACAACTGTTGAGAATACTTTGAATTAATAATATGACATTCAAAAATTTTTTAAAATTGCAGAGTAAAATAATATTATTTCTACATGAACTGGAACTGAAACTGGTAATAGAAATTCAGTTTTTAATCCACTGTGTGACAGTTCACTTGTTCCTCATAGGTGCTTATATGATCCCACCTACTGTGATCACTACTCAAGTTGATGTGCTGAATACCTCTTTATTTTAGCAAATAGTACTCCTCAGAACATAGATCTGATATCATTATTCTCTTGATATCAATCCAAAATACTGGATTTTGAAAGGGAAAAGGTTAATATATGGTAAGGAATACATGGCAAGAGATTCTTTTGTGAATTAATTTAAAATGCACGCACTTCTAAGTAAGGATTAAAACCTTTTTAGCTCCTTAATGTACAGCATTTGCAAGTCCTTCCAAATACACCTTACATGGTGTGTTTTGATTGCCCCAAAAGGCAGCAGCTATTTCTTTTGTTGTCCTTTCATACCCCAAAGCAAGTGCGTGACAGTATTTTTATTATTTCTTCCACAACCAGCATGTGTGCAAATTAAATCAAATATGGTAACAAGAACAGCTCTGCAGAGAAACAACAGATGAATGAGCAGGCTGTTTGTTGTGGAAGAATCTTTCGATTTTGTTTGATGTTAATTCAGCGCCAGCTCTGATGAGCAGATGAATCGGCAGGCCCTGGGGCAAACTGCCCTCAGTTAATTTAGTACGACACAGCATAGCACAGTGCATCACAGTCTGTATTCATCTCTGTGGTAGAATCAAGTTAGGATGGTGTGACCTTAATATTGTAGGCAGCATTTCTGTAATACAAAAATCATTTTTCATCTAACCTGTAGCACAGCTTCAGCTGTGTCAAGCCAGCATTCATAAGGCCCCTTGTGAGTAAAAAAAACTGGAGTGTAAGAAAACAGCACAACTTTTCAAACTACAGGAGAGATGATGTCCGAAGCAGTGCTGTCTGGAATGAAACCACTAAAGCAGATTGACGGGAGGGCTTAAAGTTTTCTACCTCCCTACAGTAAAGGTTTGCGTAGTTTTTGGTTGCTAACACCAATTCCAGTTGATCTCTAGACAAGCTCTGTTACTGGAATCTCTCTGACGGATGAATCCACCTAAAAGTTCATAATGAAGGAATAGTATTACTAATGAATTTTGATTGTTCTGCAGGATGTCAAAGCTGTAACAGCAGTCACAAAACTGTTGAAGTGTGGATCGTGTCTGCAAAAAGCAGTCTCAGATGACACTGGAAAGCATAAGAGCAGTTTGCCAATACATGCCAGTTCAGTCACTCTAAAATTTTGAATAATTATCCTGTTATCTCTCGTTTTTCTTTTGATTGTTTCCTGTTCTTGTAGGCTAGAGAATTTGGGTCACTCAGATCTCTGATACCACCTGGGCCAAATTTTCTAATCCAGTTGTTCTTTTTAATGAACCCAATTTGTGAGTATTTAGTGATTACCTGCCAGAGCAGCATCAAGTTTTGATGTAAAAAAACCTATGGTACCTTCTGTGAAAGATTTTATATTTAATCATTTCCACTACTGTATATTTGTCCTCCTTCCAACGGGTGATTGGGTGTTCATTTGCATGCTCCCTTCCATCCACCCCTCACCCAGTGGCTACTTTTCATGCCCTGACACCAGTAGGACCACAGCCATTTTGCCTTCCCCAGCGATGCTAATGTGAGCGAATGCCATCTGTGACAGTTACTTTCGACCAAATAAATTGTTTCCCTACCACAGGCAGCAAAAAATGTAGAGCTTAGAAGAATCTCTTATACCAGCCCACTTGTCAAAACTAGGACATGTGTCATCCATCCAAACAGCAAGAAAAAGTTGCCATGAAAACTTACTGGCAGGTATCAGCTACGCCCCTTGAGCAAAGACCAAACTGGACAGTCTGAAATGCAGGTCAAAAATCATTGTAGGGAAAAAGCAGATGCCTACCAGGACACTGAGTAAGCTGAGTAAAAGACTTGGTGAGATGCCATCCTGTTCTGCCTCATTCCAAGCTCAGTATTGCCTTTTACCATGCTTTCAAATGGGACTGTGCAAACACACTGTAATACACAACATGAGATACAAAACCACTGTGGAATCAATTAAGGGGTGAACTTTCCTCAGAGGATCTGGACAAACTCAGTTCACACAATTTTTGTGGTTGCTGGAATTTATTAAAAGCTTAGTACTGTTGTGAACTTACAGTTCCCTGCAGATAAATGTGCACACATGAAATTCTGCACTGCTGAGCTCTGCTGGCTAGAGTAGTATGTTACTGATATCCCAGCCATCACTAGAAGGAAAAAAAAAAAAAAGGAAGTGAGCAGAAGGTAGATGTAGAATGGAAAATGCTCTTTTCTCTTGAAATAAGAACTAGGTATTTCTTTGTGATTTAGAAGATGAATGAAGCAAATGCCAAACTGATGCTCAGATTCAGACAGATAACATGCATCTCTAGATACTCTCCAAGAGAATTAAAATTCCCATGCTGATAAGATAGTTGTGTTATTATCTTTCCTATTTACAGCTTCAGGGTTTAGGAGTGCTCAGAAGCTACAAAAGGTTCAGAAGTATTTGTAAACAGGTTGAATGTGGGAGAAAGGAATTCAGTAGCAAAGCTATCAAATAAACATACCCTGAATTACGCTGAGTTAACTGAATAATCCATATGAGTAGTATATTTACCTTCTCCCTTCTACTGGTTACAGCAACTGCTCAGTGCACCACCTTCTCCCTTCTTCTGTTCAGTTTACAAAGAAGGCATAAAGGTTTACTTCATAAAGACTTTCTAGGTAGACAGTAGGTCCATGAAGAATATGATGTGTAATTGTAGACATGAATGTATCAGCACATACACAGATGTGGTTTTTCTCCATTTCCTTTTCACAGATATTGCCCGTGAAACCTAGTATATTTCTCCAAAGATAGGTCTTAAAGCCATAAAAAATGAGATGCAAAAAGAAATAGCAGGACACAAACTTTGCTAAGCATAACGGAAATGGCAAACTCATTAGAAGCCATGAAACTTGGTCTAAGGAAGGAGACAACCCTAGCAATATCATCTCATTTTCAGCTTATTCAGTAGCAATTTCATCTTATTAAATAGTGGAGGTTTTACGTATTACCCTTAGTATTATTTTACACTGCTAACAGTTCCATGTTTTTTATTTCTATAGCTCCTCTATAGCCATTAAAGTTGTTACCTAATTAAGCCTTATATACAGTGATTTAGACTATTCTAATCAAGGATCAAGAGATTCTGCTTTGTTTGAGACAGTACAGAAAAGCAAAGTTAGAACATATCCTAAGACTATTACTTTGAGCTATCATCAGTCAACAGTACAAGGGTTCAGCCAGAACTCTAATCTTCTAAAAATATATGGTCACTGATTCTGCCTTAGTTGGTAGAAGAAAAACAAATGCATGTTTCTGTCCCACCTTCCAAGGATTTAATTATTAGTTTCTCCAGAGATACCATTGTGGAAGGCCCAGTAGAAAAGCTTCAAAAGCTTCCGACTTCTGCCTGCAGTCTTTCAATGTCTAAGGTAGAAGCTCAACACCATTCCCAAGTATTTATTTATTCCGGTATTAAACTGTAACTACTAGGATGAATGCAAGACTTGGAATTTGTCGTAAATCCTAGAAAGGCAGGCTGATTAGCAGAAGACCCCATGCCATGCCAAGGTTGTATACCAGAAACCTCTGTAATATAGTACAGGATAACATTGCTGTATATGCATAAGATACCCACAAATAGCCTGTGTCTTATTCAAATTAGACAGTAGCTGTAGGCACCAAAGAAAATAACTCCAGAGTTCCTTAGACTGGAACTGAACACTGGGAAAGGTGGCTGGAATGTGAGGTAGAGTTTCACAGGAGTATAAGAATACTTACAAAATATACTTAAAATAATAGTAAATGAATATAGCATGGCTACTATGATCATCAGTGACCTAGGTCACTTGCACTTTACAGCAACATCTATGACTGGTTTTTTTTTTTTCTTTTTTCTTGATCTTTATTAGCAGATCTGTATACTTATCACACAGGTCTATTTTTCAGCAATTACAACCAAAGCTCAGAAATACTCAGCGCTCTGGCACGATGTGATAAGACTCGCAGAACCACTGTCCAACAAGTAGTGACTCAGTAACTCTTCCGAATCTTCAAAACAAGCAAGCAAATAAACAAAAAACAAGAGCACAGTGTCTTTTCTGTCTTGGTGAACACCCTGACTTAAGTCATCATCATCATCATCTGTAACTTCACATCACGTTATCTTGCTGGGCCCAACTACGCTGCAACATGCAACAAGTCAGTCCTGTTATGTCAGCTGCCAGTAAGCACATTCCTTTCTGCCAAAACATCTGTCATTTCTAGACAAACAGAAGATACTTCAGGCACAAGTCTCCTGAACAAAGAGTGTGAGAAAACCTGCAAAGTATCATCTAGACAGGAAACAATATTCTCATGTTATTCTAAGACACCTCTGGGTCTCTTAGAGACTTTCACCCAGTAACATATCAGGCTTTGCAAAGATCAAGTTCTGCTGCAGATATTAACATGTTTATAAGCACACGCAAGCAGACAAGTTTTGCCCACACAAGCACACAAGTCTATTCAAGCACCCTGAGGAAACAACTGCTCTTGCTACACATGACTCTATGTTGTATGTGCTATAAATAAATTCTCCTTCCCCCTACGGGAGGCTCATTTTGACTCAGGTTTAAAACACCACAACAGGTATTTTCATAGTGCTCAAAATGTTTGTGGCATACCATAAAACTGCTGCTCTTTAAGGGCTCCACAAAGCTGAGGGAAACATCAAGTTGCCACCTTTCTGAGAACAGCACAATTCTTGTCTTTGTAGCCACGTAGCCACGTTTGAAAATTGAAGCTAGACCCTGTCATATCATAGTACTGTTCTGTTGCTTCAGGAGATCCTATCACCAGGCATACTAAGTTTAACCCTTTTGTGTTACACCGTAGTAAAGGAGCAACAGACAGGAAAGATAAATGCTTTCCCTCTTCTTCCTCCCTTACATAAGGCAAAGCAAGTAGTCAGCAATGCTCTTCCCATCAGTCGATTATACCTGTAGAACAACAACATTTTTTTCCTCTAATCCTGATTTTGGAAGGTTTTTTAACCAGTATTTTTGTCACTACTTAGGTGATGGAACTGCTTATAGCAGAGAAGCAGTAGATGTGAATGCACCTCTTACCCACTGAGAAATAAGAGCACTCATAGTGAACACTTCTCAGTGGGCAAGGAGAAATCACACTACAGCACTCCCAGCCATGCTCAAAGCTGCTCTCCTACGTACATAAACATTGGCACAAATGTAACAGCTCCAACAGCTAAACATACGCTCAATAAAAAGCACAACAAACCAAGAATGGTCCAGGCAGTTGTTTTAAGGCTTATCTTATCTTTTAAAAATAAATTGTTGAGAAGATCTTGGTGCCCCAAAGCTTCTCATGGTTCCTGAAAGCCCAGAAGGCCACCCCTATCTTTCATAGCTGACAGCTGGAAGGCTCAGGTGCTACCATAGCCACTAGTGGGGCTAAAAAGGAGCCTTAACCCCTTCCTGGAGTTACAGCCTGCCTGATTAGCTAGCAGGCAGCTGAAGAAAGAAATAACTTTGGCTTCTAAAATAAGAGTTGCAAAAGTCAGGTTGTTTTCTTTAAAGCAGGCTGGAAATAGAAATCATTTCTGATCTGTGCTACAAAATAATCTAAGTATCACTAATGAATAGCAACCATGGTTTCTCCTCTTCTTTCAGTTTTGTGACCTAGTTTTATCTTTTCTCTCAGTATGTGTTCATCCTGCCACACTTTGTCTGCTTGGTGACTTCATGTTCTGTTTCCAGGCAATTTTGCCTATATGACCCCAAAAACCTTTCTTCGCTCCTGCAGCTGTAGAAGGCATCAGCCTGCTTTTACCCAAACAAAAACATTCTTCAGACAAAAGCCATAGAATCATAGAATGGCTTGGCCTGGAAAGGACCTCAAAGATCATCTAGTTCCAACCCCTCTGCCATGGGCAGGGTTGTCAATTGTTAGATTCAGTGCTAGATCAAGGTGCCCGGGGACCCATCCAACCTGGCCCTGAACATCTCCAGAGATGGAGCATCATCCACAGCCTCTCAGGGCACCATGTTCCAGAACATCACCAGCCTCTCACTGAAAACTTCCCCCTGAGATCTTATCTAAATATCTCCTCCTTTACTTTAAAACCATTCCCCTTTGTCCTCTCACTGTCTACCCACGTAAAAAATTGATGTCCCTCCTATTTATATAGCCTTCCTATAGAAAGGAGCAGGAGGGCATCACCATTTTGTATGTGTGTGGAACCTGAGTGAGCAGCTGCCTAGACAGATATTTAGCGACAGCAAACAAAACGGCGACTGCTCGCCCTGGGCTCCAAGTGCAAACAGAGAAGAAGAAAATGTCAGATCTGCATAAACTCTGCATGGCTCCCTGATGGTATAAAAAGACCTCTTTTGAACAGCATCTTCTAACTACAGAAAAGTTGAAGTAACCTTTCCTTTCTTTTCCATTTCCTTTTTTTTTTTTTTTCCCAGAAAATATTTCCCTTCCTAATGGCATTTTCACTTGGTAAAAATATAATCTGCTGCCGAACCTGCATATAATTCCATTGTTCAGATCTTACATCCATTCAGTTCCTTCTCAAAAACATCACTGCTTCCCAGCCATATTTTTCCCATGAACTACAGAATAAATTGTCTGCTGTTCATTCTGCAAATGTGCAATGCATAGTGGCAAAGTAGTTGCTGGTAGAGTCAGAAAACTCCTGGAACTTAACAATTAATGATGAATTCTGATATCTAAAAGCAAATAAGTCTGCTGCTACAAAATGAGAAATGAAGATAACAAAAGCCAGCATTGCCCTGGAGGCAAACTCCGCTGCCTCAGGAGTTGCTGGTATCACAGGGATACAAGATATTTGTCTAGATACAAAATAGTTTTACGTCAAATAAATTATTCATACAGCCATTGCTCATCACAGATTTCCTCTCTTCGTGCTCATTCACCTACAGAGATAAGAGTCTGCTGTTCACTGCATTATTAAGAATATCACAATAGCTGTTAAATCTTCACAGAGACCATTTTCTGAGGTAGTCCCTGTAGCATACATACACTCTAAATCAGTAGAAGGCCACAAGGCAAGAATTAGCAAAATATTTTCCATGAAAAGGAAGGTTCATTGAGGAAGGAAATCATATATTTAGTGTGGCTAAAACTCACTGTTGCAAGATATACAGCCCCTCATGAGAGCCAGCCTGTTCATCCATCCATCAGCAGCTGGAGTCCTGGCAGCCTTTCTGCCATTATAAGAATGGCAGATTACCTGCTGTTGCAGTTGGGATTTCACCTTCTGAAGGAGGCCGACTGCTCTCAGAATCTGAGTGCTGGAGAGAATGTGGCTACTGCTCTCCCTGACCCCTGGGCCTCTCAGGAGAGCAGCTGCCAAGCATGGTGCAGCAGCCAACTTGCAGGCAGTCTGGCCCAGTACTGGCCCTGCAAGCCCAAATAGAACCACAATGGGGAGGAAGCAACACAACAGTAGTTTGCCAAGAGCTTTGTTTTCAGAGATGTGAAATTGATTAGATTCTTCTTTCTTACCTCTCTACCACTTTCTGGGGAAGTGTTTTAAATGTAGAATTTCATAGTGTCTTTAAAACACTAGTAAGGTGATTCAGGCAATGTTAGGGAAGTGGGAAAAAGATAAACTTTTAAAGTACAGAACCAAACCTGGTATTTTGTGCCTGCAGGACCTCACCACTACTCCCTGCGTGATGCAGAGTGCAGGTTCAGAGAGTGCCCACCTCAGCATGCTTTAATCTGCAGGAAAAGTGACAATTCAAAAGAATACTATTTTGCTTCACAGAAAATTTGCCAATTCCAGATGAGGAACAAAGTCATGGAGTGGTATACGCACAGTGCAATTTGACTTAGTTTCTGATGAGAAATAAAATAAGGATGAAAGCTAAGAGAAAGAAACACCTGCCATTTGCAAAACCAAGCATCTCAGCGGAAATGAGGGCGAATCACGCTCTCCTGGGTGAGCACAGCTCAGATCCTTTCACTGTGCTATTTCCTGAAATACTGCTTTCCACAGCACTCTGCACCCAGCCTACAAAAGTGGAAGTAATCTGAGCTGCACAGTTGACTTAAGCTCTGATAAAACACTCTGCTGTGTTACTGTCAGCATGCCAGTAAATGTCATAGCTTTTTTCTGGAATATACCATATTAGAAAACTGTCTGGGGTAGAACTTGAATCTCCCTCCCTCACTGGGTGAAGCAGCAGATGAAGTCCTCCCGCCCCTCCTGCGTACCCCTGGCACAGCAGCTCTCAGTCCCAACTCATGTCCACGAGGTAAAGCAGTGTTTGTGTGCTGGCAGGCTGCTGTTTCCCCTTTCTGTGCAGAATTTTTCAGTCTTCACCAAGAGTAAGTGATGTGAGATCTCAGCACACTGTCATGGTGTTGTACTGTAAGACATCTTTTTGGCTGCTCAGGATTTTGTGATGCACAGCCTGCATCCCACACAATCACTGGCAGCGGGTGAGCATGGGCCAGACTCCAGCCAAACCCAGGGCAGACAGATGGGCCCAGCTCTACCAGACCAGAGCTGGGAAACAAGCTGGGTGCTTGCCCACATTGCTTACCTGCTGAAGTGTCCTTGTGAAAGCTCAGGGGGGCTGAATTACCTTAAACATTTCTCTTCCTGATAGCTCAGCACTTCTCTCATAACACCAATGAGGTATAGTTACTTTCACCCACAGGGTGTTGTGAAATTAATTATGAATAGCTTTGAGTTCATTACGTGAGAGGAGCTAATAGAAGTGTGACTATTATTTTTAATAATGCACAGGTAATAATTTATTTAACGTTTCTTTGTATTCCTCATCAGGTTCCTCAACCCAATTGTACTTTTCTGCTCTGTCTGCAAGTTCTCTCATGGAAGTTGACAATGAGCTGTGAAGTTTTTTGTTGGTGGCTTTCTTCTTCTTTTTTTTTTTTATTTTTGAGGTAATGAGATATTGAGTCTCAGCCATTAATGTTGTGACATCTGTTCCATTAAATAAAGGATGTCAAGTTTAAATGGAATAGGATACATCATGAAAGGGAAAGAACGAAGCAGCTACTTTCTAAACACAATCTGTTAAATCCAGTTACCAAATTTAGTCATAATTCTCTGCAATGAATTTATTCTGTGTTAGAATGCATTCATTTCAAAACCAGGGTGTTCAGGTAGAGCTCAGAGAGCTTAAACACTGAATGCTATGTGCTGCACTATGTGTCTGCAGAATCTACCTGCGCTTCAAAATGACAGAAAGACATCATACATTCATTTAGATGACACTGAGCTACGTAAAAGCAAAATATTTTTCCAGGCAGAAGAGAAACAAATAACAATGTGCTCCATGCATGACCCGCACTGCAGATGCACACACTTGAGAGGCTGAGGTGTGCAGCATGGCCTGGATTGTATGATTTGGTGGCTTCTGCCACATCAAGCCCAGAAAGTCCTGCATCTGCCCCACCTCTGAAATCAGGCCACTGTGAAAACAGTGCACTCTGGATCTATCCTTCCAGAGTTTTCCTCAGCAATAAGAAATATTCTGTAGGTTTGTTGTCGAACAGAATCTGAGTGTTCTCTCACTGGCAGCTACAAGGGAAAAACGAGGATCTGTCAGCCTGTGTGCAGCACTGTGTCTGGTACGAGAGCTGGGGGGCCAATGGCCGTGGGATTCTAAGCCCAGAGCAGAAGAATGTGTGTCCTTCTGCAGGTCTAAATTTCCTCATAAAAATGCACTTTTCGTATTACAGAAACTCTCTTAGAATAAAACAAAGTAGTTGATCTTATTTTCCCTGCATCCAGGCCACTTGGACCAAGGCATCTGAGATTATCTCAAGAGTCACCTAGTCTTTTCTATCTGAATAAAAACATGAAGACAGCTCTCCCTTCTGAGCAACACTGCAGGTACATGTGGAAAAAAGGGGCACTGAGGCAACAGCAGACAGCTTTCCAGGCTCCCATAACTCCTAGGACATGTGCCCAGTGAATTAGTGAGCTCCTGTTAACACAGCCTGCATGACTGAGCACTCTGCTATATGTAACCAACAAATCTTTTGTTACAAGGGGGCACCCCCTTGTTTGCTGAATGCTCACTGTCATCTGCTCAAATTTATTGGTTCTTCTTTCTCCTCTTCTTGCCCTTGTCTGTAGGAGTGATTTCCTATGCAGCTCAAGGGGCACCATGCTGTATTACTGCGAGGGACATCACCTTTCGCATAATGACTGCATAATGACAAATAAGAGAGAGGAAAACAGCACACATCAAAGAAGCGGAAAAGCAGCTTAGACCACAAATGTAAACAAGAAGAAAATGTCAGAGGCCGCCTTGAGAGTATTTTTCTCCCGTGTAAGTGTAATCAGAACTGTAATGCTGGGTTTCCTGGCAGCCTCTAGCCTGCGGAAACTAAATCTACGTGTACGCAGTGAAACAGCAGAGTCCCAGGCAAGGGTCAGAAGTTCAGTGTGGCTGTGACCATGCAGATGTGTGGTGAAGAGCACAAGCTCAACAGCTGCAGAGGATGTGGGCTTGATGGGTACTGTGGCTGTGCCACGGTGGAAGCAAAATATCTGTTGGGGCCTATGTGGGGAGGGGGAGGCAGTGCATAGGGCTGCAGTGGGACTGAGGTGTGGGGTTGTGAGACTGATCTCACACAGGCAGAGGTCAGGTTTGGCAGGGCTGAGCAGGAAACAAAGGCCTATCTGGTCTCCTTGGGCTGGGAAAATGTCAGTAGCAGAGATCATTTTAACAGCAGTAATGCTAATGTGAATGCTCTCCATAAGCCATACTTCGAGTACGAGGCAGGGAAGTACGCAGCATGCTGACTGCCGTGGGATGAATGAGGAAGGCTGCTCCCCATTGTACTTGTGACCAGAAATGCCCAGCACCAATCCAAGTGCCTGTTCACAAGCTAAGGATGAAGCCAGCTGCTTGGCCCAGAAGCTCTGCAGCTGCCACTGTGGGGTGACCCCGCAGGGATCCCCACTGTGCTCCCACAACAGCAGCCAATGCTCACCTTGCACAGAAAAACACGATGAGAGAGCCAGTGGCTGTGATGGTGGGAGAAAGACAGCACACACTCTGTAAAGAGAAAGCAGAGAGAGGTCTGGTTGTCTTCCAGCCTTGGTTTCATACTCCCTTACCACCAAGCAAACCTGCAGGCAGTAAGTGCTGCCTCACTGCATTGACTTCACTCTTTCTCTTTGTAGTCCCCAGACTTACAAAAGAATCAAAGACTCCCCTAAGATACAATGAATTTCCTTCACATCTGTGTCCTTTTCATTTCCTATGGTAATACATAGGAATTCTTATTAAAAACAGAGGAGTATCGGAAGGCAGAATCTCCATTAGCTGTACCAAAGAAGAAAAGGGAGGTGTCCAATTGACCTGACTGATCTGTGTGTTACGGCTGCATAGCAAACAGGCTCCATCAGCACATAATTGCCTTTGCTGTGGAAGAGCCCTTGACTCAGCTGAGGCTGGTACTGACTGTGCCGGGTACAGACGTCTATTAAGAGACAGTCCTTATCCCTGTGAGTCATCTAAGTAGATGGAACACATTCAAAAAGGCAGGGAACAAGCAGATCCCTTGGCACCAGGACTAGGCAGGCCTGATTTCCCAAGGATATCTTTTCTGAAGTGACTGTTTTTGTACACTAGAAGGTGAAAATTTTGAGATTTTATCTGTGATTGGGATATATAAATTAACTTTTTCTCTTGAAACCTGTGCTGTCTAATAGCGCATGAGGTTCCCACTCAGGCTCCTTCCCTGCTACCCTCCTCCAGGGAATTACCTCTAGAGCGTTTACACGAATTGAGGAAGCATTGTCTCATTCAGACCATTACCTCTCTGCCAAATGTCACTGAAGTTGGAAGGCCTACAGAGAGACATACAGGCAGCATAATCTTGTCAAACCTCATTCCCACAGGAGAACAACACATTCCAGGTAAAGCAGAGAACAGAGTGGCATGGCCCTTTGATTTTATTCTTTTTTAAATGTTTGCTTATCTGCTTTTCTGATTTGCTTTTTTGACTGAATGTAGCTTTGCCTCGTAATAGAAGCTGCCAGTCAAAAATCTGAAAATCAAGAGACCCAGTTTGTATAATGAAACAGCTGTTAAAAGCTTTACATCTCATTGCACAGATACTAATGTAGTCTCTGCAGACTGGGGCTTTAGAAATTGTCATTTCTGTGGGACTCCTTTGCAGGAGAGATATGGGCTGTGAGGAATAGAGCCACTCCCATGATAGATTTTGAGATTTTTTATAAACTCTCTATACCAGGCTATCCAGCATTTAGTAGCAAATACTCATCACTTATTTACCAAGCAGTGTAACACTTGAAAACAAATTTGAAGTTTTTGCTATCGATAGACACCACTTCCAGGTGCTGGACGTTTTGAGTTTTGAGATCAAGTTTGGTGTTCAGAAGATTCTCTGGGAACACAGCAAGGAGCACTGTTCAATTTCATGGCTCTAGATGAAGAAGAGAGGAAGAGAGGCCTTTGCCTTAACGACAGTGGCGCTTTGCAGACCTGCAGTTTTGGGGCAGGGGTGCGAGCACAGAGTTCACCACCTACTGGCAGAGCAGTGTGGTATTTCCTATGAAGAGATGAGAAAAACTTTCAAAGAAGCTTTGAGAAGTGAACAGTGAAACCCTAGAGACTGGAACATGTATTCCACACTGCGTAGAATGCCCCCGGAGCACTGTAGTGTTCATGGTGAGAGTTAGGATAGAATATAATGTCTAGCAGGATGAGGACACGGCAAATTTTCTTGGCTCCTACTACATATCTAAATATAAATGGTTGCACCATTTTGCATGATAAAATGACCAAATAACTTTTTCTGGATCCTTGTAATAACCAGGGGCACAGCCTTTAGCTAAGGAGTCCCGTGACTTTAAAGTCATTCCTCAGCTTCTCTGCAAGTATGAAATTTTAATAAAACAAAATAAACCAAATCCTCAGCTTCCTTTTGTCAACATGTCAAGCTCAAGCACGATGCATCAGAAGCATTTTGCCATACTTAATGTAACAATGTGTTTATTAATTTAGCCAGCGGGCCAGCTCATGTTCTCACTGAGGAGTACATAATCCTCAGCTATTCAGAACCTTTCATCTGCAGATGTCAAAACACATTACAAGTGCCGCAGAACCTTTTGTCAGAGCAGAACTCGCATTAACATCAGGGGAAGGAGGATTAAGCAAAATATGTTTCCTTGATATAAATATTTATTAAGAAATTACCTTGTTTGTTCCACCTCACTGTCTTTCAATGGCGAGTGTCACCAAAGCGCTTGCCCTCCCTCCCCAGGCAGTGACTCACACTGCCGCAGGGCCCGGGTACCCGGCCAGCAGCCATCTGCAGCACAGCACTGCCCGCCCTGAGAACCACCGCTGCGTTCCGCCGCCCAGCCCCACCAAGCACAGCAAACAAAAGCCCAGACAAAAATTAATCACACAATTGCATTAGTGCCCTCTGAACCAGCACACTCAGCTAGTCCTCCGCTGAACTCTGCTGTACTGAGGAGACCTTCGGGTGGATTATGCTTAACCAGAAGCATTAGCGCTGCGTACAGCGCAGTGCCCCATTCCCTCCCACGCAGATCAGAGTTAATGTCACATCACCACAGATGCAGCCGTAATGGCAGCATCCATGATCGCTTGGCATGAAACAGTTTGGCTTACCTATGTCTTCTTTTAGATCCTATCTGAGATCCAAAGCAGCCCGGCACGCAATGCACTGAGCGGCTGACCCAGTGCTCCCCTCCAAAGCACCACCTCTCTGCAAGTGCTTTGTGCTGCTCCTTCTGCCCAGAGGTGAAAATACACCTCTTAGCCTCGTGTAGCACAGGGATTATCCTCTTGACCTCTCTCGGTGTCAGGATGAGGGCAGCTTGCACTCAGCTCTCAGTCGGGAAACTCCACCTGGTGTTTCTGCTGCCAGACATCTCTCATCCCCATCCTGCAGGGCAGGACCTGGCTGGCCCCATACAGGCAGGCTCTGCAGGGGTGCTTTGGGGCCATGAGCCACCCCTAGATATAGGGCATTTCCCTGAAAACTGGGACTGGCACTGGTGTAAGGCTGGTGCTCACAGCTCAGCATCCACTTCACGCTTAAACACTGGAGACTTCTTTTTCAGAATATGCTTGCTCTTTTAAGGCACAGACAACGGCATGTCCATCATTAGAGACTCTCAACAAAGAGGATGCTCTCCTTCCATTCTTCTCTGAGCAAGAGAATTATTGGTTTGAAATGAAATCACATTTGAATTTTATTCTGAACTCAGAACAGCAGTTACCTGTGCTAACTATGCCCGAATACGCTTACATGGTGTGGAGGATTAAAGGGAAGAGATTCTGATTTCTAATCAAAGCAAAAAGGTGCAGTAAGCATGGAGAAGTTCCACCACACAATAAAGGAATTATTTTGGGCACAGTGGGAGCTTTGGAACTTGCAAATTCTGAGTGCACAGAGCAAAGGCAGTGGTTCTGGGAGTGTGATTTTGAAATAAAATGCTACATAGCTTTGTGAATCTGGGCCTCGGGTGGTAGCTCAGTAGTGCAGACTGCAGAAGTTCTGCTCTGTAAGGTTGTAAGGAGGTAGTCTGGTGGAGCAACGATCCTGATTAACAAAAGCATGAAAGGGAGGATCTCCTCTGAGCTCTGGTCAGCCACAAAATAGAGAGATTTTGTTAAGTTCTTAAAATTCCCCACACTGCAGATACTGGAGGTGATATGCATGTAGAAACTGTATTTGTTCCCTAATGCAAAGGGTTTCAATTCCCATTTCAGTACATTTCCAGATTAAATAAATATTGATCTAAGAAAGGTGGTTCATCTCAGCAGCACTTTCATAGATGAATCAACAACGGTGACAAGCAGACATAACAGCAGACATAACTCCAGAGGCTTAACACTGTTGCCTGTACCCTCAATAGTAGTGTGGCCTCTGAAAGATTTTGAAGCAATAGGAATATGGGGCTCTGGAGCTTGCCAGCTTATTAACCTTGATAAGTGGGTGGGTGGGTAGGCAGAACTAAGGGCCTTGTGATTCAGCGCAGCAGAGGCTGACCTCTGTGTTTGCCTCCTGTGCAAATTCATGCAGAGCAAATTAATGCTTAAACAATGCCATCTCCACTGCAGACAAGAAAATCCAAATACAGCCAATTTCCTTTGAGCTGTCTGAAGCCCAGCCTGGGATTGTACTGCCTGAAAACACAAAGCCAACTTGAACCAGAAGTCCTGGATCTTTCAAAACTTGGGGTCAACAAGCAATTATTGATTTCACTGGGAAAGCCTGTTTAGATCTGAAAGCGATAGGAATTTCTTATGCTCTTAGGCACAGAGCAGTGGGAGAAACTGCTGCCTGTCCTCAGACCAGCACCTGTGAGAAAATAGGGATCCCAAGCACCCCCAAACCAAGTCCTGCTGCCATCCCACGCCCCATGCACATCTCTTGTCCCTGCCCACACTTTTCCGAGGGCAGTGGGTGCAGGGGAAGGGCAGAGAAGGATGCAGAGCACTGAAGTAACACCAGCTCCCTCCCCATCGGCCCCTCACCTCCCTCCCTTGCAGAGGGTCAGACAGATGGAGTGGGCAGTGGCACAACCAGCAGGCACCCGGAGGGGCCCCTTGACACGGCTGGCATCTGGAAATGAGCACTGGTGGCATTTCAGGAGCATGAATTATTGAGGAGGCCCAGTTAAACACCACCGCCTGCTGCCTTATACTGTGGGCCTGGGTTATGCAAGAAAGGGATATCATCAGCGAGCGGAAGCAGCAGCGAGCAGACAGGAGTCCTGCAGGTCTTGGCAGAGCTCCAGATAGAAGTGAAGTAAAATAAAATAAAAAGTGACTCTCCTCGATTCAGTCCTCAGATTACCCTTAAATAAATGGCTCTCCAAGCTCCCTAATTATATATACATTTGCAAAGCCATCCCCCAATAACAACAAAAAAGGCACATGCTTATCTCTACTGAGTTCTCTGCAGTGTTGTCACAGCTAAAAGCTGTTAGATATTTTCACATATATATTTCCAGAGTCTTTCCTCTGTGAACAATAAATCCCTCTCTAAAAATATATACAAACATGGAAGAGGCAGCACCTTTTAGAAAAGGGCTTTGATTTTCTGTTATTAATATCTTTTTCCATTGTGTTTCATGCTTTCGTCTTTAATTCTGCCGTGTATGAAACTGTGACATTTCATATTTAGCTCTGGGGTGTGTTTGCTTATTTTAAGTCAACATATTGTATTTTAGTTGTTAATGTTCAGCTCGGAGCTAAGGTTTGCCTTGATCAGCTGAGTTTTCTGACTGAGCACATTAGTGCTTCAGACTGACCTGAAGATTAAGAAAAATATGTAACTGTGTAATTGTCATTAATTGTGGAACTGAGAAACATCTTTGGTCTTTGCACATTTCTTTTTCATTTTTTTTTAATACTGAAATGTATAAAACCATATTATTGTCTAATGAACGATTTTTTGTTATATTCATTTAATATCCAGAATGTGAGAGATATGATCTTAGGATATGAACAGAGATACAGTCTTATTTCTCCTTAATCAAGACATTTTAAAAAACAGTCACAAAGCAGTGGTGTCAAGGTTTCCTCACTTGTATTTGGTGATATGAGATATTATACACATAAAAAAGGAGAATCAGTCCCTCCAGAAAAACTCCAGAAAGGGAGTTTTAAAAGGAGGGCTTGTAAGAGGCAGGAGGGATAGGGAATTGTTTTAGGAACCCTGCCCTTACTATTCCTACCACACCTCACTTCATATCACTGGTACGTGTCTCTGACTCCCCACCAGCTCTGGTTTGTGGGCCATCACATCTGTACTGGGAGTCTCTGCAAATGAAGGAATATGCACACACACAGTCACAGCTAAAAACTAGGACAAGCTGGGTAACGTATTTACCATCTGTGGTAGAAATAGAAAAGGCTGAAAACTGCACCTAAATTTTCTGATTGCAAATGACTGTGGGCGAGGATTTAGCTTGCTTTTAAAGGCAGTAATATGATTTTTCTTTCTCCTCCTCCTCAGGTAGAAGTGCTCAGACTGTGCCTGCCCGTTACCATTTGTACTGCCCACATGTGTAAGGCAGTGACCTGCATTTATCATGCTGTCCTTCATCACGATCAGAATCTCAGCCCTCATCCCTACCTGCAGCCAGGGCAGGCAATGCCAGTGGCTGGAAATGGGCACAGCTGGGGCTCTGCCTCACAGTGTACTTCACTGAGGAAGGGAGGGAGTGCTGCTCGTAAAGTAGCACACTCCCTATAGCCACAGTCAAAAACACAATGAGATCTTCCTATGCCAAACCCACCTGTGGAGGAAAGGGGAACCTCTGTTTAGGAAGCAGCCTGAGGCATCAGTGGAAGATGGTGCCTGCTGTACATGAACATGGAGCATCTCTGAGTGCAGAGACTACTCCTCACACCTGCAGCTCTGCCAGCAAGATTGGCAAAGTCATAGAATCATTAAGGTTGGAAAAGACCTCTAAGATCATCTAGTCCAACCATCAACACCATGCCCACTAAGCCATATTCCTAAGCACCACATCTACACTGTTCGTGAATATCTCCAGGGATGGTGACTCAAAGAGCTCCCTGAGCAGCCTGTTCCAATATCTCACCACTCTTTCTTCCTAATATCCAATGTGAACCACTCCTGGTGCAACTTGAGGCCATTCCCTCTGGTCCTATTTCTGTTATATGGGAGGCCAACCCCCATCTCACCACAACCTGAGGTCTCCCCCTGAGCCTTCTCTTTTCCAAATTAAACAATGCCAGATCCCTCAGCCACTTGTGCAAGCCTTCTACACTTCCACCTGAGCCACTGCTCAGACTTACAGTGAGAACTGTGACATACAAGGAAAAAGGGCTTAGAAACTAGGCAGATCAGAACGGTGGGAATGAAATGCAAAGACACACGACCAACAGAGAGACCACGGGCATTTACAGTTGTAAGTTGGCAACATACACTGACTCAGGGCATCTGGAGCATCTGCAGAGGTCTGGAAGATGGGATAGGACCTCTGGGAGTCTCTCAGCATTTGCAGTAGCAACTAGAGGCCAAGCAAAACCCTTGCGCATGGTAGCTGACACTGGATTCCTGGCTTTGGGTAATGAATCCCACATCACCTTCCAAACTGCTGTGTCCTGCTCTTTCCCATTCAGATGCCAATTATTAGCCAGAGATGGCTACAGTCTCATAACAGGTTGGCCAAATCCCAGCATCTCTTATAGACAAGCATTTTTCAGATCCTTCTTGCTCATTTAATTGCAAACATTACAACACATCACTTCTCAAGAGGACCTATTTCCACAAGGCAGAAAGCACTGACTGTGGTGGGGAAGAGCAGGGAGCGCTCAGAAGAGATTTGGCTCTGATTCAGCACCTGAGTCACTGCATCTATATCTTCATTTAATCAGTCTCCAGTTTCCACAGAAACAGTTGTTAGAAATATTTGTTTATTGATTATTCTCTTATTTATCTGACAATTTAAGCACTGTGTAATTATCTAATTCTCTATTTATTTATTACATTTCACTTTCATTTAAGTGTAATTAGCAGCAAAGCTGCTAACAACACCTGAATGTTTCTGCAGATACTGGAAAGAATAAAAAACTCTTATTTTCTAAAGAAATGCTGGCTGTGATGTATCTGCTACTACAGATGGCAAAAATATAACTCACCAAGAGCATGAGTAACTATTATTTTTTTTTAATTGAAATCTTCATGTGGGTTAGAGCTGTCATGCCTGATGGGCAAATTGTTGCCCACTGATTTCTGTCAGATGATAATACAGAGCTTCTGGTGTTTATGAGAGACTCCATTTTATGCCTGCCCATAGCTCTTCTCATCTGGGCTTTGAAGTATCCAATCTGCAAGAGCCCTCAGGATGCCAATATCCAATAGCCTGCATGCAGTGGCAGCGATGGGAGTGGAGTTAGATAATCTGGTCTACAATGATTAAATGAGTATTTCAGACATAACAGCATCTGCACATGAAGTTCCACCACAAATGCAAACAATTTCAAATGACATGTCGTTCTTTCTGTAATAATTACACTTGAACACTGAAGAATAAGGGCATGTTTTCCACTGGCAACTTTTCAGCAGTACAGTAAGATTACTGGAAATTTCCCCAGCAGAGTATCCAGTCAGGTAGAAGCAGATCACAGCTAGTATTTATCAGAACATTAATGTACTCCTGGGATCAGTTGGGCTCCTTGTTTCACTGGGTGTGTTTTTAAGCCAATAGCTTTTTGCACATAGCAGGCACTGTCTTCTGGTGAGTGGTTATGGTAGATGCTAATCTGTGTTAGGAGTCTTTTCTGGAAACATTTTTCCACACATATGCATGGACATCCACAGAGACCATCCCCACAGACTCATGGAGAAGTGACTTTTAGGCCACAATAAGGAAAGCAAGGACCAAAAACTTACACAGCTCTGGGGCCACGGATGACACCTCAGAGGCTGCGTGGAGCCCGCACATCCCCATCTGTCAGACAGCTGAACGGAGACAGCAAAACAGGGCAAAACTCTTGGAGGATCTGCAAGCTTGTTACAGTGCAAGTGGAACATCTCTTGTTTGGTTCTCACAAATGAGCAAATTTAAAATTTCATCTGGACCTAAATATCCCAGTGGCCAAAGAAGGCAGCGCTCTGAGCCTCTGAAGGACGTTTTACCAAGGGAACCCAACTTTCCACTGTAACCCAGACTGTGACACGTATTTGTTCCTTTCCATTAGAGGTGTAGTTGATCCAATGTGTAAATTAGTCATGGTAAGTATCATGCCTGTGCACATGTCTATAAGGCCCTGGTATTTTCAGGCAAACAAAGACTGCCATAACCCAGGCATATGATGAAGTACAGATCACATTCCTTCTGTAACCTCTGCATTTCCTTGCTTTTCTTCCCTAAAACCTTGTCCTCCTCTTCTCCTAATTGAAGGAGTGTGTTTTGGCAGTGAATATAAATTACATTTTTAGCTCCTTGGTTGGACAGTCTTAAAATAACTGTCAGCCTTAGTTCTTTCAGAGACTGGGTAGTGTGGATATTTATAGTAAAACAGATTTGATGAGTTAAGACTAAAAAATTAGAATTTATATTACATTTCAAAATATTACTGTACAATTTGGAGATGCTGCCATGGAGACTGCAGTATCACCCTGCTTTACATGCAGGTTCAGTCACTAGGTCTCCTCAAGCTTTCATAGCAACTTAGTCTCCTCTAGGCTTTTTTCCCTTCTGCATGATGGCTCAGATATTTGCCAGCTCCTGTCAAAAGAGCCCAGACCTACACGCTTCCCAAGCCGTGGCACTGCCAGTTCAATCCCAAGCGCTGCTACTGCAACTGCTTCTAAGCATGGCAAGAAGGAAAGGGGTCTGGCATCACATGTCCCCCTCTGACTCCAGGAGGAATTGTGGATGCACTGTGACTTAAACAACAGAAATAAGAAGAGCCTGTTCACAAATTTCATAGAGAAAACATTACATCCAGCACTTTACCTTTATCTCCTCTTTAAGTTCTCTGGTTTGGCTCTCAATGACCAACAGAAGGATGCACATAACAAACTGTCAGCCCATAACCTGCAGGCCAGGTTCCTCAGTTTAGGTTTGTGATTAGGAGCACAACGATACCTTCTCATGCCCAAAGGTCAGTAAGTTACAGTTTTGCCTGGAATTACTAGATCAGAATTGTATCATCAGCAGAGATCTCATAAATCACTACAAAGAGAGCTGTAATGAGAAAACCACATAATAATAATCTCTTCTTCTATTATCCCTATGCTATGCATCTGTTGGAGCCATGAGATTTGAACCCCAGAGTGTATCAGATGCATTTTGTGGAAGAATATTCCAGAGGAACCCCCAGCTGCAACACAATCAGGGCATGGAGGCTCTCTGGATGGCTTCATACACACATCTTGCTTTCAAGCTTAGACTGCAGAGCATCCTTGTAAAAGGAAAGAATGCAATTCCATGCTCTCATCCTATCTGTTTGCTAACATTTTTTCTTCAATACAGTTAATTGGGGTACAGGTAAATTCTGAAGAGTGCAGAGTACCTGGGCTCCCAGCTTTCAGGAAGATGTTCCATCGCTAAGCTACAGCTGCGCTGTATACATACTATCTTGTTGACACTGAACTTCTTTGTCCCACTGTAGTGGAGTTAATAAACCATTTTCAGAAACTGCCCACTTAACTTCAGCAGTATAAACAAAATCACTACCTGAGGAAAAAAGGGTTACTTCCAGCTGGTCCTCAGCAGAAAGAGAAGCACGCTGAGGAGTACTCAGGTTGTGAATGTGAGGTGGTCATGCTCCAGAGGCCATGTTACCTCAACATGCTAAAAGTGTAATACAATTCCAATCTTCAGGCTTTGACCCACTTTTAACACAGGCAGCAAAAATTGAACAGCTCCTATCCCCAAACACACAGGAAAAAGAACAAGTTCTGCTTAGATGAAGTCCACTGAAGTGATGAAATCATTGCTTCCAGGACAGTAACTGCAGGGAGTTCCTTCAACTGCCAAGACACTCTTAGCACTTTAAACAATTCACAGACTCAGCAAATTTCATAAGAATTCAGCTCCAGAGCAGATGCATTTGCTCCCAGAAGACTGGCCCACATCCTCCTAGCTGCCTAGATGCATTAATTCATTCTGAAACCCCAGAGGCCAGAGTGGGAGGGCATCACCGTGGACACAGCTTCTCTGATCTGCTGATCCCACAGCACAAGAACTGTGCCTCATGCTGATGTAAATCCCATCAAATCAGCTCAAGTAAAAAAAAAAAAAAAAAAAAAAAAAAAAGCAAAACAAACCAAAACATGTATTTCCTCCATATAGATTGCTTCCATAAATTATTATATGTATCTACTTGGGTAGAAAAATGATTGTGAATTCACAGCTTACAAAATACAGCCTTGGTAGGCAGTTTATCCCAGGCACTTCCTTAAATGCTGTCTTTCAGTTGCACACAGCTGTTATTTCTTCCCTTGGACCTTGTCACAAGGTCAGGGACATCACCAAACACAAGGAGATCAGGACATGACACCTTCCTTGATTTCCTGCCCAAAAGAAAGCTCTAAGGCACCTAGAGCCTCTGCTCCTGCTCAGTTCTGCTGCTGTTCACACAGAGTCCAGAAAAATCCTTGTAGCCTTGAATTATTATCATCAGGAACAAAGCACTGCCTAAAGCTGCAAATTTATTGTGATGGGTACTGGTGTCGTACGGAACTGTTTTCCACACGCTTTAACAAACACATTAAAGATCCTTCTCTTTTGGGCTAATATAAAGAGCATTTAATATTTGTGACTGGAACATCTATCAATATTTTTTTCCAACTATCATGAAAGAGACACAAAGAGCTTGTCAAAACACATTGGAAAACTTCAATGTTTTTGGTGGCACAACCAATAATAAATACTGTTACTTTCCCTATGCCATAGAAACGTTAGGGAGCCTGACAACAGCTTCAGTCGCCAACTTAAAACTGAGACTCTCAAAAACCTTATCATGTCAAGCAAATTCCAGTAATGCAACTCCTTGGCATACGTCCAAGATCATATTTACCACTAGAAGCGCTTTCAAACTACATCTGTTTTCAACACCAGTTGTCTGTCATACACAGCAGAAAGATAAATGCAGTTACATGTGTATTTTTGCTACCAGTTTCTGTAGAGAGCTCTGTGTGCCTGTGGGAGTAGGTTCAACCACAGTAATTGTTGACCATTTTTTGATGCTGACCATATGCATATTACTGTGCCAGCCTCATATATTCAGGAAGGTCAAGACATTTTCTCCATGAGTTTTAGACATCAGTTCAAATTTTCATTGTGAAAAAGAGGAACTCTCTGAGGAAACAGAGGCATATTGTATATTTACAAGTTGATAAGACTTCTCTGGACTGCCACATCACACTTCCAGGCCCTGGAGAACAGAGCAAGGACACAATCCCCACTGCCAGTTGTGCCTTTCCCTAAACAGCAACAGGACTATAGATGATTACAGCCAGCTATGAATACAGCTCACTCCCTGCTTCATCTTTTCGTGAAAGATAGTTTCCAGTGAAGGCTGCATTCTACAGTTGATTATCCTCATGAAACAGCCTTTGAAATAGGAACAGTACTTTTCTCAGTGTGATGGCACAGCATTGTCATGACTGTAATATTTTCTATAGTTTATAATTAAGCTTAGCTATAAAAGTGGGTGCTGTATTGACTTTTCTTTCTTCTTCCAAAGGCAGGAATGTGCATCATACAAAAAGCCGAAGGAATTTGCTGCTCTTCTGTATTTTCAGAAATACAATGCTCACAAGACCTTTCTGGTCATGTTGTACCACTTTCTCCACCTACAGGTAACCAAAACAGACCAGCTTCTCTGACGCTCCAAGGATGCCAGCCAAGGCAAGATCAAAGACATGCATTAAGTGCTTACAGTTTTCAGAGGGAATGCAGAATTAATCCCTTATCACCAGCACTCACATTTAGAAATGTAAATATGCAATAAAGTGCTTATTGGGACAGTAGAATTCTTAAGCAATGCCCATGGCTATCAAAATACTGTCAAAAACACCAGCCACCAAGTTGCCATGATGTTTAGCTTTCCATTCTGGAACCACAGAGTTGTCACAGAGATGTAAGTTAATGCCAGCATTCCCCAGCTTTCTTCACCTTTTTGAACAAATAATTGTCTTGCCGTATCCTCAAGTAGCAGTAATAAGTGTCTTTTAAATATCAATCCACATGGCCTAGCTTATGAAAGAATTCCATAATCCCATCATAGGTTTCGATTTGCTAAAGTAAACTTATGCAGGGGTGTTTCAGGCATACTTTTAAATATTTAAAACATTTTTATCTATGATTCATCCTACCAGTTTTGGAAAGGGGTTTTTGTTGCTGTTGCTTGTGGGTTTTTTTTTGTTTTTTTTTTTAGCCAGAGGGTGCAGATTTAAGTTTGTTGCATTATTCATTCATAACGTCAGTTGACACTGCTTCAAGACAGGTTGATAAGGGTAAAAACTAACTGTGATATAAACTGCAGTGTTTAACGGGATTGTTTGTTTATGGGGAGGAGGAATGAAAGAGCAGTAAATAGTAAATAAGTCTGAGTGTCTGTCTCTTGCAAGGATTGCAATGACATTCTTAGTGCGTTTGTGTTTAAGGACAAAAAGGATATTTTATATATGTTTCCCCATCATGAATTTCCTGTCTGGTCATGTAGTAGCTATTTATAGTTTCATAGTTCCCTTCCATGACATTTCAGAATGACAAACACACCAGAAAATGTGGTTTTCAAGGTGTGTAGTGCTGACTGTGATGACTAACAGTGAATAAGCACTTTCTGAGAGATAAAACTTTGATCCGGGCACCAGAGAGTGCACCTGTTCATGAAACAGAAAGTTGGAGTTTGGGTTTCTTAACCAGTCTTTTACAAATCAGACTTTGTATTTTTCCTAAACCAAATAGCAGCTACATCAAATAGATCTTAAACCAATTCACATCAATTTGAAAGCAGGAAAATTATACAGAGCAGTGTCAAATTTCCTATCTCCTCCCTAGTGCCTTGGAAAAAGTTGTTCCCCATAAGCATCTAGGGAAAAGCTATCAGTCCTGTTGGACTGACACATCAATGCTCTTGCCATCACTGGGCAATCATGTGGCAGGAAGGTAAGTCCTTCAGAATCGGGGGCATGAACAACACTTAAGACGATTTTGTAAATTAGAAAGTTTCCTGCCTAATGCCAATCATAGAGTGAACGGGAAAAATCACCTGCCTGAATGTTGATTTTGTTATGAAGTTTTCTATCTTTCATATGCATTGGATCAGCAGGTGTCCTCTTAATTATAATACAGTTATACAAAATCTCCATGGGTGAGACACCTACCTCAATGGAGCTGCCTCTGCAGGAGTTCTTCCAGAGGTGTTGTGACCTTATTAACATCATTTGAGTTGCATATTTTATCTGGAGTGAAACACAAATGCCAAGCCCATAATTCTTAGCAGAGGCTCCAGCTCTATGGCTCAATGTGCAGATGGCTTGATCCTTTGCACCTTCCACTCACTTCAGTAGGAAATACAGAAAATTAAGAAGAGAGCCTTAAAAAGAACATTAAGCAAAATCCAGAGAATTTGCACTTGGACTCAAACTCTGAGTTCTGAGGCTTGATGGCAGCTGATGCTGCCTGGACTTCTGGGAAGGCTGCTGGTGGGCAGTTAAGAGGGATCACCCTGACATGGTGCTAAGCCACAGGCAGGATGCACACCCAGACATTTCGTAATACAGAGAGATGTATTTTTATGCCTTTTCTTTTCTTTCACTTCCCTACCCATCTGTATTGCAAGAGGAGGGCTATCAGCACAAGACAGAGAAGCTTTCACCCAGTCTAGGGCTGGCATTGCCATCAGTCTGGGCGTTGACCACATCTGCTTCACAACTTTCTATACATGTGTAAACATGGGGAGTGAACTTCCATGTCCCAACTTACAGCTTCTGGGCCTGTGAGTCAGGCGAAGGCCTAGATGCTAGTAGGGGCCATCAGAAATGGTAATTCTTTAAAGTGGTGGGATTGTCTGTGCTCAAAACATAAAACTGGAAGCAGAAGTGCTGGATTTGTTGTCAGGCTTTGGTAAGTTAGCAAGTAGCATGGCTCCTTGCTCCTCAGCTTCTCTCCTTTCAGAGTTACTGGCAATATCAGCCAACCCTGCAGATCTGCTATGAAGATTTAACATTTCCTTTTCATAAGCAATCTGAAATCTTGTAGTGGTGGCTACTAATAAACCCTCATATACCTAATTTTAAACCAGAAGACATTTTCTGCCCTTCTAGAATTCTCACAGCAAAATCATTCATTAGAATAACTAATAAATGGCATGCATTTTTTACCATTCCAAGTGTCTGAGGCACATTTTTTTCTTCAGTTACCTTAAGTTACACAGTGAGAGACGCAGAAAATACAAGTTCCTCATCATAAAAGTTTTGAGACTAACAATTCTTACCTGCAAGAATACTTTTCTCAGTATTTCTCCTCCTTCCAGGGTCGCCATTAAATGGCTTCCCAAGAGCATGCTTTGCCTATTAGAGGATTCTATTACATGGGAGTACAGATGCTCCTGCATCGGGAACTCACAGTTTCACAGGTGAGAAACAACTGGTGAACCTGAGTTAGCATCACAGTACACTTCACAAATGCTGCTAAAATGAAAAAGATTAGTCAGGGTCAAATTGCCCTAAATTTAGAGTATGAGACATTAGGCATCACTTCACTTCTCCTTCAAAGTTATTTAGATATGGATGAACGTCCAACATCAGAAGAAATCAGAACTGTGGCTTTTCCAAATTAAGGGACTTTTAAAACATAGACAACAAAATGCAGACAAACAAACAGCACTGTGTTTCCTCCCTGCTGAAACTCAGCCCTCACAGGCTTGACTTTCCAATGACACATCTCAATCCATAGCCATTTTTCATGGCTGAGGTATGAAGCAGTACACCACAAGAGACAGGGTTCCCCTTCCTGCACCTGTTGATCACCTCTCATATTGAAGCTAGGAAGCACTCTGATAAGCACAGCTGCTGAGGCCATTTGTCCTCTTTGCTCTTTTTTCAGGTTGGGATATGGATGATGGCTCTTCCTGGTAAGAGCTGCAAAAGAAGTATCACCATTTCTATACCTGAAGGCATTCTGAGATGGAAATATATTATTTGCTGGAATACATCATTTTTGGTAATTCCTCTGAGATCTGGATTTTTGTTTTAGCCATAGGCAATGTGGCTTTAATTTTCCTTGATGGAAAATCAGTAAGTCACAGAAAAGTTCTAGCAGCAAAGCTGCAAAATTTCCCTTCCTTGAGAAGCACAGCACAGGCACACCTTGGTTTGTTTCTGTCACTAGTGTGACCTCGGGACATGGGGCTCTTTAAGATGGTGTATCCAATTATCCAATGGTGGGTGCAGGACAGAATGGGTGACATCAGCAAGGCAGCATGAATGGTGGATGATGCAAATCTTCTTATGCCTGCAAATTGTTCAGGAAGCCTCACTTTTCCCACCCTTTCCCACACTCTAATGATGCTGGCCATCATTCAGAGGACTCTTCTAGATAGCAATTTATCTGATGAGATGAAGCATAAAGGAGATGTAACGCAACTAAGATAAAAAGAACAAGTCTGAAATAAATTAAAAAGCAAAAAGGAGAGGGAAAAATCTAAGGCTTTTGACTCTTTATAGCTCTCTACAATCAGAATCCTTTGGCACAGAGGGATTCCTTAACTTCCATTTAGCAGAAAAGACAAAGAATAGATCATTATTCCTTTCTATTACTTAAAAGAGGAGGCATTTTGATTACCTTACATATACATCAGTCACCTTCCATACATGGACGATACCTGAAATCGAATTATACAAAGTGAATTATTCCTGTAATAATTCACTTTTATTCCTGTAATAATTCAGGACAATTAATGTGCTTAGCAAAGCACTCTTCTCAGACACCAGTGCTTTACTGTCAGTCCTTCCTGCTGAGGAACCCTAAGGCCCACTGAGGCTTAAAGATACTCTGCTGAGATGACCAGGTGACAAAATCTCCACTAAAGGCAGCTTCCTCAGCTTAAAAGTATATCAGGATTATCCAGAAACATCAGTTTCCTCTAGCCTCTAACCTACTTCCTTTCTGCTGTTAATGCAGCCAGACTGATACGTGCACCACTTCACAAAAGAGAGAGATTATTTCATTATTTATGCACTACTATATCCTACAGATATCAGTACTGCATTTAAATACAGCCTTAAAGAGGACCAGCACCTTCAATATGTATTTATTGCCTTTGATTCATGATAGAGATACTTAATCTAGAAGGAAAAAGAAAAAAAAAAAAACCCAAACTTTTGCATATTCAGTATGTCTCACTGCTTATTACTCTGAGTAATGACCTGTTCTGCTCTTCTGAATCAGTCTGGAAGGCTGATCTTAAAGAATTACTTTTACCAAATCAGGAAAAAGATCAGGATGTTCATAATGTCTCCTGTACTCCAATCTTCTTCAGTCATGCATGGCTTTTGGTTTCTACAGATAATCATTCTACAAATGCTGCAAACCAGAGCTGAGCTGCACAATCTACTGTATTCCTAGGAGATTCACTCCAAGCTATGCTATCAACAGACAAGAGGCATAGTTCTGCCATAGAGTGATGATGATAAACAAAGTGGTAAAGGAAAGTAAAGAGGCCTGGGAACTGTGTGGGAAAGAAAGCCAGCACTCTTTCAATGCAAACTTGAAGTAGCGTTTGTACTTTAAGGTTCTGGTTTCGCCAGAAACCTACTGATAATATCCCAATAGTAAGTCCAGATCAGGGGGCAATCTGGAAATGAATTCTCTGTAATGCTCACTTAACTGAGCTTTGGCAAGCTGTCCTGGCACACACAACCTGGATTCTTTCCAACTGAAACTGAAGTGGAAGGTGACTGATGAACCACTAATGGAGACTTATTTCTCAGGACCAAATGAGAAACAGTCTGGAACAAAACCACTAGAAAGGAGCACAGCATGGACAACAAACCACAGCATCAGCAGTTTTGTTCTAGCCATCCATTCTCATCACTCTGTACTATTTGGTAACATAGACATAGCTGAAGGCAATGGTTTTCTAAAACTCTGCAATGCTAGGTTACCATCTCTTGGGAAAAAAAAATAAAAATCACGAATAAGTACTAGGTTAATCTGTCCCTCACACTTTAAAATGTTTACTCAAATTATTTAGGAGTTAGTGGTACAAAGGAGAGGACTGATCACACTGGGCTGGATTTCAGCCCTAATCACTCTCTGACCAACTGGTTTTCAGAACCACAAGAGTCTTCAGCAGAATTCACCTCCCTCTCTGCAGCACACCTCAATTAGCCAGATAGCTCTGGCTGCAACATCATGACCCGGTGGACTGATGGAATCATTTGCCACCACACTGTAGGCTCTGTAGCTCTGAGTGTAGAGTCAGGTGTAGAGGGGACTTACTCCAGTCTTCCAAAGGAGAAGGAGAATGATAAATAATTCTTTAGCCACAAAGTATTTATTGCAGTGCTAGTGGGTTTTTAATCAAAGGACTTTCTCCTCAAAGTGCATGTAAGCTGAATAAGCAGCTCCCTGTTGAAAGACACTGCTGTGTCACTATCAATCACATGCAAAGCACCACCAGGACAGGCAAAGTGCTAAAGTTGCCAGGTTTTACATGATCTCACATTACCTCCTTATAATGAATTAAAAAACAATAACTTAAACTAAGCAGGGTGGGATACCAGTGATTGCTCCTGATACACTATTTTTAAGTGAGAGCACAATGGTCCAGTTTACAAGTAGGCTTCAGAAAACAGGTGGCAGCATGCTGAGTGGCAGTGTAGGTTCAGTGCAAAGCACTGCTGCAGGATCCAGTGCAGCCCAGAGGGTGGTGGTGAATTGAGTTAAATCCAGCTGGTGACTGGTCACAAGTGGCGTTCCCCAGTGGTTGGTATTGGGGCCTATCCTGTTTAATGTCCTTATTGATCATCTGGATGAGGAGACTGAATGCACTATCAGTAAGTTTGCAGACAACACCAAGTTGGGAGGAAGTGTTGACCTGTCTGAGGATAGGGTGGCCCTACAGGAGAACCTGGATAGGCTGGATCACTGGGTTGAGGGCAATGGGATAAAGTTCAACAGGATCAAGTGCTGGTCCCTGCACTTTAGTAATGCTACAGACTTGGCGCAGAGTGGCTGGAAGACTGCACGGCAGAAACAGACCTGAGGGTGTTGGCCAGCAGTGTGCCCAGGTGGCCAAGAAAGCCAATGGCATTATTACTTATATCAGAAGTAGTGCTGCCAGCAGAAGAATGGAGGCGATCATCCCCCTGTATTCAGCTTTGGTGAGGCCGTACCTTGAGTACAGTTTTGGGTCCTTCACTACAAGAAAGACATTGGGACCCTGGAGCATGTCCAGAGAAGGGCAATGAAGCTGGTGAGGAGTCTGGAGTCTTATGAGGAGTGGCTCAGGGAACTGGAATTGTTTAGTCTGAAGAAATCCCTGAAAGGAGGTTGTTGTGAGGTGGAGTTTGGCCTCTTCTCCCAGGTAACAGAGATAGGACTAGAGGGAATGGTCTCAAGTTGTGCCAGAAGGTTCAGGTTGAATATTAAGGAAAATTTCTTCTCTGAAAGAGTGTCAAGGTATTGGAACAGGATGCCCTTGGAGGTGGTTGAGTCACCATTCCTGGAGGTGTTCAAGAAATGTTTAGATGTGGTACTAAGGGGCTTGGTTTATTGGGGAAATATTGGTGGCAGGTGGAAGGTCATACTAGAAGTTCTTAGAGGTCTTTTCCAGCCTTAATGATTCTGATTATCTGAGCACTGAGCCTGAAATACCTCAGTCTCATGCTCCAATGGAAAGATAATTTGTGTCACTTAGACAAACACATCCTTCACTGCTCGCACTGCAGGGACTGAGACAAGCGTTTCCATGGTGCAGAGCAGAACTGCATGTGTCTCAGTAGACCAGAAACAGAACCCTCTTCTCACTATTGTGCAAGTCCAGCTATGCAGCAGTAGCTACTAAGCCATCAGAATATTGTCTCAGACCTTGCTTGCAATTTTTCATAGATTACACCTAACGTGCATCTCACTTACGTATTTCTATTTTCCCTTCTCCAGAACAGTTGGCAATATGTAACTTGGTATAACTCTCATACTATAATTACTATATTTAGTTAATACTAATGGGAAAAATAATAATGAGGGAGAGAAAAAAAAAGAAAAAAAAAAGAGAAATATTTATACAGTGGAAGACTACTAACAAATACAACAGGTCCCTGAAATTGAAACAGGGATGAACAACATAAGGTTCATTATCACCTGTTTCCATAAGCTCTTAGCAACAGATGGACTGAAAAGAAAAAGTTAAAACAACTGAAAGAACTAAGGAACAAATACAACCTATTCTCAATGTTTCTGAAAAAAAAAAAAATTAAAAACCAAAACACAGCATCTTGGCCAAGTGAGATTGAGTAAACAATTTTTCCTCACCAGAGCAAAACTGGGAAAAGCAGACTTTAAGGTAGATCCAAACAAGGACATTCCTACAAGGTGTTTGTCTCTCTTCTTGGCATGCCTAACATGCACACCCATACTGTAACACAATTTTTCCATTGTTTAATATCAGCAGCGAATGTTTTCTGCTCAGGCATACAGACAATTCTGCTCAGAATTGTGCAGAGGCCAAAGAATATTTATCATTTTTGTATGAGATTTTTAAAAAGCTTAAACATGAGTCAGCCACAGAATTCAGTAATGACTGATCAACTGGCAAGATTATATTTTACAAAATCACCTAGCATTTCATTCTGGAAACATATTTGTTGCTTAGACTCTACCCATGATTACTTCGATGACTCCACATAAAAGTCCAAGTTTCATAGGAGAAGACTTCTTCACCACTTTATGGAGTGCAAAGAGAAAAAAAGAAAACATACATATAGGGAAAGCACCTTCTTCACTAATCCATCAGAAATAACATGCAGGAAATGAAATCCTTTAGCAAGGAAGGATTAGAAGACAAGGTTGCTCTGCTCCTTTGGTATCAGTCTGCTTAGAAACAGGACTCAAGGAACATAAGACAGATTATGCCTCAGGGAGTATGGCTGTGGGTAGATGCATTTTGTTGTAGCCCCTCACTGTACAATACTAGCTTACCAAATAGTAAATTAAAGTTTTGCCTGCATAACACCCATACTGACATCGCTGCTTGACAGAATGCTCCACAGGGAGAATTATTTTTTTGAGAACTGACAGCAAAGATGTAGCTTTAAGATATTGAAGTCCATCACTGAGGAGAAGTCATTGACCGTGAGGATGTTTTACTGTGAATCACACTCCTTGGGTGGGAGTCAGATTAAATAAAGGTTTCAGGCATTTTTCTCCACAGTACTGTGTCTGGCAAATTTCTAGCAAGGCATAATCCCAAGATCCCAGGGACAGACTGAAAGCTTTTCAAAGACAAAATGCAAAGCTCTATTTGCTCCATTAAAAAAATCACACCCCTTTAGAAGAAACGTAAAATATAAATCTAGTTGGAATGAAATCAGGACCTGACTAAAAGCAAAATTTCTCATGCAGATTTTGTGGCTTTCATTTCTATTACTGTCATCTATGGCACAAACATAGAAAAATCTTTAATGCTAGGCCTAAAAATGATTTAAAGCTATTCCCTTTTTGAGCAGTACATTTCCAGCACTCTCTATATGCGGTATTTGCAGAATGTTTTAAGCACTGTCCATTAGACATACAGATCCCCAAAGTGTTCTTTTTTTGACAGACTAATGCTTCAGCTGCATAACAAAATCTTGTCTTTAAGCGTTTCTAGTGGAAGGATTTCCTTTTTTTATCACAGTGATGTCACAGATTAGTGAGGGAGGCTACTTCTTTCCCACTCCTGTTACCCAAGATTTTGTTGTACGCGGTTAGTTTCATTTTTCATCCTCTGCTTTCAAAATTAACTCAGCTGTGGATGAAGATATATATCCTATTTGCACTATTCCTTTGGGGAATGCCTACAGCAGCTGCAGCTGCCATTTCATTTCTGCTTAATACCTTTGTGTCCTAGAACACAAATAAAAAAATTCTGGTATCTTATCCACTGCACACCCTATATCATATTGTTTTAAATATACTGTACAGCCATATTAGATTCCCCTGATAAGACAGTGTTAATTTTTTTCAAAGAAGCCATTAGAATAACAGTTAGTGCCTTTATAATCCACCCAAGAATAATGAAACTCCACACAGAATAGCAATAAGCGATCAAAGATCTAATAAGTCTTCTTAACTCTGAACATCGAAATACTAAAATAATGCAGAAATCATGACAGTTGACAAGTGGAGTCATTAAAAAATGTATGTAAACCCAAAAGGAAATGACTACATAAAATAAAGAAAAAAAAATAATGACTTATACTGATGCACTGTCCCATGTTCTGAAAAGAATACATCTAACATATACACTGATGACAAGTAAAACAGTAATGTCTAAATTGAGATATCTTTTGCTCTGCACTGGGCTCAAACTTGAAACATAAACAAAAAACAATTGCTAGATCTCTCAGATCTCACTTATACATACATTTTGATATCTGCACTTATGAATTTAAAAATCAGCTAAGGATAAGAACCCAGCATGTCATTAAATTTTCATCCACAAGACACTGCTGCTGACTAGAGTAAGACTGTGTCTTATTTTCATGCAGGCAATACAAATTTTAGGGTCTTTTTCTGATATTATCTCTTATATTTGTCACTTCTCACCCTACTCATGTTGCGATATACTGAGAGAGGAGCTGATGATGCCCTGCCTTCTGGTAGGGAATGGAAGGGGACGTTCAAGCTGTTTAGATACAACTGCAGGGATGGAGTTCATGATGCAAAATTTCTCCTTGCAAATGAGGACACAGACTGGGACCTAATATTGGAATTCACAACCAAGTACTCTCAAAGGGATAAGATGGCGTAGAAGAACAGCCAAAACAACTTGAGAGGACATGTCTTGAACCATGTCCTGCCTAAGGCTGCACAAAAGCTGTCCTGAACATCACAGCGGGGTGCAAAGTCTAGTTGGAGGCCAGGAACTAGATGTTAGCTCTTGTTCCTAAACTGGAAATATTTATCCTCTGACCAAACCAGGAATAGGGACAGTTGGGTTCCCAGTTTTAAAGCTTTATCACATTTATTGTCCCTATTTTAAAGTATAGCATAGTGGCTTAAAATGAAGAGACAAGTAGAGGTCCATTCAATTAACATTCTCCTAAAATTGAGTCATACTCAGATTATATGGGATTTTAGGATCAAAGAAAGACTGATTCAGAAATGTTGCCACTTTTAATTGCTTCGAGATAGTACTTTTAACCTTACCTCTCTATTTCTGAGTATTTCTTTATTTTTCTTGAACCTAATTTTGAAAGTGTACAGGGTAGTTTTAGTAGATAGGGATTATAAAGTCAATATTTTACTTAATATAAAACCCATTCAAAACTGCAAATCTTTCTCTATTAGCATTTCTTTCATCTATTCAGTTATTTGTACCATACAAACTGGCAGCATCTTTAGCACTGCTAATGATTTCATACACAGGAATTTCCCTGCACTCACCAAATCTGCACAAATTACCCACAAAAGGAGAGTTTGCTGTGATTTATGATATCTAAATGCTAAACAATTCCAGACAACTGTTTTTCCTAAGGTTCCATTGATGGTCTTCTCAAAGTAAAATGAAATATAACAGTAAAAAATAAACAAACTATCATTATCATCTATCATTATCATTTTTTTTCAGAGTTATGTGTCTTGGGTGCTTCTACTAGTCATCTCAAACCAATGTGCAATAACTGGTATCAAATACAGTGCTTGTTTCTGCCAGGACTCACAAGGCAGTAAGTACTGCACATTTCTGCAGGTGTCTGTCAGCCCTCAGCCACGACATTTGCTTATGACTGACCAGGGAGCACAAGCTGGAACCAAGAGCAGGTAGGCTGATGATGAAGAGGAGATGATGCTGTGCTCATGGCAGATCCCTACAGAACATGGGAGAGAAACCAAACAGGATTCTTTTTGACACTGTGCCTCTGCTATTCTCAAAGCCTGAAGCAACTCTGTAATCTCGTGATAACTGGCATCTCTGACTTCTCTTCATTTGTGTTTCTCCTCGGAGTTCTTCCTCCACTAATTTTTAGCAACTATATGTCCTAGGATACAAGATACTCAAATTTAATTTTGCCCTTTCCAGCAGGATTGATCCCATACTTTCTGTTTTTCCTCCTCTCTGTGCTGATCAAACTTCTAGGGAGAGTTGGTGTCAGTGTTTCAGGCTGATACCATTTCATTTTGCATAAATAAATAACAAGTTCCTGGAACTGAGAATGAAGGTGCTTTCTCCAGGCTAGAGTGTAATTTGTACAGTCTGGCTCCATGGCAAGAAAGTCTCATATCATCAGCAGCAACACCTTCCTGGCAGCACTGTGAATCTAGCCATAGAAATCCGACCAGAACAATCCAGCAAACTGACTGTGGATGTACAGATAGCTTAGAAAATGACTGAAAGTATTATTCAGCTACAATAATCTTTGCCTTGTTGGCTGTACTGTAAAAGACATAAATAAAATTAAGACAGCTGGAAGACCCCAAACTATCATTAGTGTGGTTGCGTACCTCCTGCATGGTATTTCTTTTTTTTTCTGTGTGAAGGAGTCAGTCAGCTCATTTTTTTCTTTAAATATAGTAATAAGGGAGATGTGCAATTCATTGGTTTTGCAGACTTCCTCAGGGCATCATATTTACAAATTAATCTGATAAATATAACCTCTGATTCCACACAAAATGGAGATAACTTCAGATCTTGGTTGTGCCGATAACCAACAAAGCAATTTCCAAAGAGAACAGAAGGCAGGAAGCTTGCTATGAGAAACATGTAGAATCCACAGATAAAAACAAGAAGTGAATGGGCAATGTGTGTGGCAAAATATGCTTGGGTCTCCAGCAAAAATGTATCATGTACTTGAGAAGTGACATATGGCACTTGCCTACAACCCTGGCTGGCTAAATGCCCAGTGCAATGTGGAATTGCTTCACACCAGTGAAAAACCCCTTCTGCACATTATAAACATATTCATATTGATTCCTTAGTTATGAGACAGGAGATTGTGGCAAGGAAAATAAATTTTAGGAAAGAATGAAGTCAGGCAGTATGATTACAAAGACGCAGCTACACTTTTTGCAATGGCAAGAAATTTCCAATATAAAATTGCTAATTTCATGCTCTCCACTGAAATAAACATTATGAAATAAAAACAACTCCCTTCTATATAACAGGCAAGAGTAAGTGACCATTGAAGTATTTCTTGTTGGATACAAGATATCGTAAGTGCCTAGACAGCCTTCCTCAAATTCTATGCAATGTAAAAAACTCAGCATAGTTTAGTAATTTAAACCAGAGCCACTGCAGCAAACAGAATAATAAGAGGAAGAAAAGCTCATCCACCTATTGCTTCCTACTTTGTAATGAATTTTATCTCATTATCAAATTAATCTTTTCATTGATTCTTACATTGCTGCAGCCACTAGCCTGTCTTGAGTTCAGATCAGAGGACTTCTGCCATATCTCCCAAGCTAATTGTGGGCCAGGGACACTTGAACTCCACGTTAGGCTACACGCTCTTGTTAATTACATGCTCATTGCATGTTTTTCTGTTTTGAAGCTTTCCTTCTGTGACCTCTGGGATCACTGCAGTGTTTCAGCAGCAGTAAGATGCAAGCTCCCAGCTCTCCTTATTTGCTGAACAAATCTTCCATCATCTCCTCCCAACATCACCACTTCCTTACCTATAATAATGCTATTCAGTTCTTACAAACAAGTGCTAGAATTATAGAAACAGCCCATTTAAGACATACAGACTACTTGCTTGTGAAGCTAGCTCTACCCTTGCAGGAATAAAGCTGTTTTGTGCTTTATGTAAGGAGAAGGTTGCAATGCCACATGGCTGCTCGTTATCACTGTGTGAAACTTTCAGTAAGAAAAGCCCATAGCCCATGAGTTCACTCTCAAATGAATCGGGCTCAGTTTCACCAATTCTTCCGTTTCTGTAGCTGACCACGCGTGACTGAGGGACACCCAGAGAAATGGCAGGAGGTTAAGAATGCATATTCTCTGTCATTATAGATTCACTGACATTCACTGCTGCTCCAGTTAAATGAGCGCTGCTCTGAAAGTAATGCCTCCTACTTTATTACAGTGGTGGTACGGCAGTAGAGGTTGAACCTTCCCACCAATATTCCATTATATGTTGCTGCTGAGCGACAGACGGCAGCAGACGGGCAGTCTGACAGAATGACATGGAAGCACAGATGAAGCAAAGATGCATCACTGAACTCCTCCATGCAGAAAGCATTGCACTCACTGACATTTATCAATGCTTGCTGAACACTGATGGAGACCAAACAGTAGGTGTAGGCAGGGAAACTGAGGCACAAACATATATTAAAAATGAGAAGAGCAAGCAGCAAAATGTGAAAGACAGCCCATATTCCCCTATTTTCATCCCATTACTCATTCAGTGCACTAAATCAGAGCAGCCAAACTGAATTCTGATCTGTCTCTTAAATGCTCATACATATGCAGAAGCTTTTGAAATTTTAAGGGCCTTCTTAATAAATTTGAATAAACAAGTAGCACATAGAAATCTATCCTTTTAGTGATGCAGATAATGCTGCTCTCTCTCACAGATCACACTTGAGAATTTCTATTATGTCAGATGAACAAACAGTAAGAGGAACATTATAAGTAACACACGCTATGCTGGGAAGATTTTAAACCATGATTTACCCTTCTTCTTGATTGTCCCAAATGGATAATCCCAGTGCTGAGAAACATTGGTGACTGTTTAATCATCTGCATGTATAACACTGCAGATTCAACACACAAAGGCACACACGTGCAAAACTCACAACCACGCCAATTTCCAGATGAAGAATTATCAGTTCACACAAGAACTGTACAGGCCCTGGATGCTTCCACATTCAGTAAATGTGTCAGCCAGGTCCTTTACAACACCGTTTTATTTTTCTTTCCCCACTGAACATGGAGAACAGAACAGATGGCTCAGACAAGTGACTGCTGCTGACTCTAGCCCACTTGTCAATGAAAGACCCAGATATCTGAGCTTTATGCAAGGGCTGTGAGAAACACGGATTCCTGCTTCCTCATGAAATGGCTTCTTCTGGTTTGTACCAGATGTGTATGATGAATATTTGCTGGTTGATTTCTTTCTTTGCATTAACTCTATGAACATCTGCCATCTCAGAAGTAACATAATGTACAAGACAATAGAGATTTGAAACACAGACACTACAAGTGTCCATAGAATGACTGGGGATAGAGGATGCAGTGACACCTCTGCTACAGAAAGTAGTGCCACCATCTTCAGAAGATGGAACAGAGCTAAGAAATTCACACATCAGGTTCATCTCCATGTGTGTATGAAGCAGAATTACGATGTTCAACTTCAAACGTACCTCAGTTGAATCCAGTCTTTTCTCTGCTGTTTGCTATGGGAGGGGAAAAAAAGAAGAAAAAAAAAACAACCAAAAAACCAAAACCAAAACAGCACAAGACTTCCCTGCTAGCTCCTTGTAACTTTTGACATTGCCAGAGGTCTGGCTTAACCCTGTTATTTGCCGCAGAAAGACCACATCATTCTGTGTTTGAGCTGCTTGTTCTTTAAGTTAGTGCAATTTCTAGCATTGTTTGTGTACAAAAATCATACCAGGATTTATACAAATAATGTTTCAAAATTACCTTAAAGTATTTTAATAAAGATGGGAGGATCTTAAGTTATGTATGTTACTATTGTTTGTGACTAAGAACCTCTGAAAATAAGTAAAGAACATTCAGCCAAGACAAATGACATATTTTTCTCTGTGCCCGTGTGATTGTGTAACTACAGCTATCTAAGTAGGAGATGTCTTCTAACTACTGATCTTTTACACTTAAAGCTGAATACCAAAAATAAAGAATCTGAACTGAAATGCCATTACTAGACTTCAGTCCCAGATGTCCATGAAATGTTGGGGCGTCTTGACCAGGACTAAGATTTTGAGTTTGGAAATTCAGCTCTGGAAGAGAATCATCACACCTAGTGGGAGAGCTGAGTTGTGCCAGACCCTGTGTTCACACATCCTGGGTTTCAGAGAAGCAGAAAAGTCTGATCAGAAATTTTCTGTGCAACAATATCAGCTCTGACCCATTGACTCGACAGCTATCTAGCAGACACGGGTGGCCTTCCAAACAACCAGCCAAAGATCAGAACAGACAATAAGTCCGGCTGTTTCCTGGCTGTCAGCAATAGACTGTTGTGTCTCACCCCAGAATGGCCCTTGGTCCTTTAGAGCTCAGACTTCTGTGGGTGACATAAATTAAAGGAAAACTCAGCATAAATTAAAGAGTGCTGGAAAGAAAAGTATATGGGAGAACTAGCTGGGCTGGGGGTGTCAGCATACGGATGAACTCAGAACGAATTTTGAAATCAACCATTCATATATTTTATGCAGAAATACAAGCTAAGAGTGGGCTAGGCCCTGAAGAACAAGCTGTTTTTCTGTCTTGCATGCAGGAGCCTGAATCTGGGTCACAGAACTTCAACCAAACAACTCCTACATCAGGCAAATATGCAATTCAAGTTAAAATCATAGCAACGATGAAAACAACTGAGTTGGGATGTCAAAAAGGTCACTGAAATATATGAAACGAGATTTAAGGAGAGGATACTAAATGTGTGCTTATTATGTAACAGCTATCACATACATTGCTTCCTTCTTCATGGCAAGGAGCTTTCCACCTCCCCACTGCCCTTGTCCAAGGGCAGGATAAACCTACAGCTCTGTAGCTAGTGCATAATTTCTAATTTCATAACCATAGAATTTAATGAACCACCTATTCATTCACCTCAACAATTGTTTTCCACATATTCTTACTCATAAAATATGTATATAATCCTGACTCTTCACTTCCTATTTACTCCAGTAAATAGATCCTCTGTTCTGCACAGGCAGCCTTGTCACTGTGCTTTAAGACTGGGGACATGAAGAAACCTTTGTACGATAATTATGGAAAGTTAGTGGGGTAGAAGGAGATGTTATCAGCCATTATCTCTTGCTCCAGAGGAAGTGAGGAGAATATAAATAAATCCAGACACTGCAAACGCTTTGCTGCAAGTGAGGCAATTAAAGTATTTCAGATTCCTATAAGTCTATTTAAAGCAACTTAAATCTTTTTGATGGCCAGTCGTTCACCACAGCCTAGCTGCTTGTGCAGGCTGTCTCCTCAATGCTGCACAACATCTGCAGGAAAATGGCTTCACCTCCCGAGGAAAATGAACATAGATAAGATCTTAGGTTAGAGATACATCCTCAGGAACTATTTCAGGCTACTTCTGTTTACTTTAGAGATACAAAAGCTCCCTTATGAGGCTTAGTACTGTTTCTTAGGCTTCTGCACTTGAACCTTCATTGGCATTCATAAGAATTCCATATTCAGAGCCATTACTGGTCAGAATTTGGTTTTACAACAGCACGTAGAGGTCAAGAACAATGTAACTCTTTCCCAGTCAGAAAGTGCTTGCTGACAAAACTGAAGGCACTGGAGTTGATGGAAGGGAATAATAATATTGCTTGCCTGTATTGGTTTAGCCACATCTAAGAAATTTGAAGAGAAAAAAATGGTATTTTACATTTTATAGCACTTTTCCTCCCTGGGATACAGTACATAACCAGCCTCGAGAAAAATGAAAGACACGAGAGTCATCTATCACTTGCAATAAATCTACAGAGAAGAAAAAAAAAACAAAAAAAAACAAAAAAAAACCTCACCTTAAAACAAAACAAACCAAAACAAACAAGCAAACAGAAAAGCCCAGACGCATTGCCTAACACATTCTCTTCAGTAACTGGACTTAAGGAGAAGAAATTCAATATAATGGCTTAGTAGAGGCTACAGAAGCACAGGAGTTCAAGAAGAAATACAAGATAAGACAGTACATCAGAACAAACTGATGGGACAACACCCTAGGGAAAGAGAAAAAGAGAAAGTCTGGGAGAAAAGAGCTACTTGAGTAACTTGGAATCACGAGCAAAGATAAATTCAGAGAAACACATTTTTAAAGATGCTTTCTGTTTTAATTGCATGAAAGACATGCAACTCCAATAAGCTGTAAAATACTGCTTGAAAAATTTACATTCCCAAACAATTCCAGAATACCACATACATTAAGAAGTAGCCTCACCTACATAACGCATTATCCCCTCAGAGACAGAAGGCAACAGCCAGTGTAATGCTTGGAAGGCCTGCTCAGGGTGGGCTGCTCACAGCTGGCCCTATTTACCCAGGGGCAGTTGGCAGAAATCCAGGCACCTAATGCCTGCTGAAGGAGAGTAAGAAAAGCCATGTAAACGCTTGTAATTTTTATACAGATAGTGCAGGCTCTTTATCCTGCTTATTTGATTCCTTTTTCAAATATGTAAGTAAAGCAGGAAGGACAGAATATCACTGAGTAACATTTTCCCTCAACAAATGAAAATAAAGTTTTGGATATTATTACCATTGTGAACATAACAAAATGCCAGGGGGAGGTTTCAGCTTGTCCTTACATAGGGAAGGTTTGGCCTTTAGCAGTGAAATTAATCATTAGACCTTCTTTCCTCAGCTACCTTATAATGTATCTGAGAGGGTATGATGCAACAACAGGTGACACAAAAGAACCAAAATGTCTTAAAACAGGGCAGTCCTCTTTCAGTTTTTCAGGTTATTTCTTTGATTCTTTTGATTAAAAATCTGGAAAGGCATAGCTAAAAAAAAAATTTCTAACCTATAAACAAGTTTCGTTCTTGTGTCAAAAAGAACTGGAGGGAAAAATACTTCCCACGTTCCTTTTCCATGTCTCTTTAAATTCTATGTCATAATTATTGCAGCTTGTGCTGCAAAGGGAATCTCAGGAACAAACTTTCATTTCTGCACTCATCATTTTTCTCTCTTTCAGCTACCATTCTTATCCGTTTCTGTTATACATAAAAATAAATGAAAAACTCAAAGACATGCTCTGTGATGAAAAATCTCACTGTGCTTTCCAGTGAGATCAAGGCAAATCAGCTAATAACAGCTACAAAATAAAAGCTCTGCTCTGGATGTTCTAAAGTGAGGGAAAAACAATAGTGTCAATCTTAATAACAGGCCCAGTTCTTTCAAGTAACAAAACCCATTGGAAGATTTTTTTTCTTTGCTTGGGAAATGAAGCGTTGAGATGACTAAGGGAGATAAAGTAAGTGTACAAATCATTAAAGTTATTTTGGAGGTCAGTAACTATTTCACGTCACCTTTTTTAGCACAGATGAATACGGAATCTATTGCCAAGAGACAGAATCCATGTAGTTCACGTTTTCTACAGGTAATTTTCAATGGCCAGTGGAGACCAATACTCCAAAGTTTTTATTAGATATATTATGTGGCATATTGTGCCCACTGCATTTACTCTAACCATATCCAAAATCACTGTGTTCATTTTACTAACTTCAAGTCACAGTCCACGGTTAGCAAAGCATCTTCAGAAATAGGTGGAGGTGCCCAACCACTGGAGAATGGAGGCTGTTCAAAGCACGGAAAGAGCATTTCAGAGTCAGCACAAGGCAGCTATTTACAGAGGTATACTAGTAATTTCATAGTATTTCCCTAAACCATACTTGCTGCCATAGCTAACTCTTCTCAAAGATGAGCAAGCATAACTACAAGCAGTCAAGAATCTATGAAAGCAGAAATTGTTCAAGAGTTTTGCTATCTTATATTACCACTTATCTTACATCAAGACTGAGTATTGCTGACAGAACCAGATGACTGACCATTTTCAGCATAGAAATGACACTGAGCTAAGACAGAACTCGGTTATAATGATTGCTTCCACTCATGTACTATTTCAAATCTCATGCCCTTTTTCTTCCTTAAAATACTGTTCTCCTTCAATACTGTACTCTTTACACCCACACTTTCTGCATGTTAATTTCCAACTAAGAAATTCCAACTTTGCTTCCACCACATGTAAACTGTGGCAAGCAAGCAATGTTTCAGCACATGGCCTTGATCATAGGCCATTACAGTATAATAAATTTTGTTTCCTCTGTACTAGGTAAATATTTTAGCACATAGCAGGATTGGGTGCAGTGTGAGGAAAAAGAAGCAATCAGAGGTAGCTCAGAAGAGAAAACATTCCAGTTAGAGAAATGCAAGAGACTTCAGATTTTTTTGCTGTATTTATTTTTTAACTTGATCTTTCCAGCCTTTTCTGATTAGCTGCAAGAATTATTTCAATCGAGATCCCAGCTGTTCAAGGAAACTCAGCTGAGTCCCATCTGGCCTAAACTGTAACAGAATCTGATATTCTCAGCTGCTGTGAGCTGTGAGCTAAGTCACAGCTGGTTTGAAATCCAGAGCTAAGGCACACCAGACCATGTACTGCATCCAATGTCAGCCCGCCTCAAGTGCAATTGCAAAGCACAATGCAAAGCTGAGTGTCTGAATAAAAAAAATGCCTTCAGAAGTGACAACATCTATCACAACATGAGTCTTGGGATGCCTTGCTGTAATCACAAGAAGTTTGCTGTGTACTGACCTCCACAACAGACTAGTTGGGAAGATCTCTTCCCTTCTAGTTTTATATATTCAGAAATACAAGCCGCAATGTACAAACCCATCTGGGAATTAGATGAGTTGGACATCCTTAACTCACATCTCAGTCGTACAACAAATCTCACTTGCTAAGAAAACTTTATTAGTAACAAACTCTAACAACATTCCTTGTGAAGCATATTGCACAGTTTAAAAACATTTAGTTTTTATCAAACAACTGATTTTCCACAAATATATATCCTTTGCTTTGTATCCATTATGCATAGCTCCCCTGGCTGATGACTGTCTGGGCTATCTGTATAAAACATATCAGTCTGATTCGATGACTCCAGATACAGCCATAACCCCCATTATGCCTGTTACTTCATACTTCCAATAACACAAGAAGAGCTCAGCCTTTGGCTTGTGGGCTGCTTAGAGCCTGTGAGGAAAACCAACACAATTGAGCTTCTCAGAGCTGCCTCTCACAGCTGCCCCGGACCCTGACACCACCCTGTCCTGACGAGCTGCACAGCATAAGTGCACGTTTATCTCCGTTTTCTTCTGTCACCTGCAGAGCTGAGGCAGTGCCAGCAGGGTGAGCCAGGGGCATTCACCTCTCCCCAGCCACCAGAAGGAGCCCGGGGCCCAGTCCTGCAGGAAGGCTGGATCCAGTTCTATCACATCACTCAGATGGAAGAGGTGAACAGCGTGCTGTGCTGTCTGCTGTGAAACTGGGGGAGACTTTGGGACTACTGATGACAGCATAACTTTGCTGGAGCAGGAGAATGAAGACAGCCCTGCAAACACTATAGTTTTGCTAATGATGCTTATCTGCTCTAACAGTCTTAGAGAATTGGAAGTGGCAGAATAGAGAGAAGAAAAACCTCAGGGAAATCAGTGTGAAATAAACTTCTGGAGCTGATCAGAGGAGTAGGAAGACTATAATTAGTGACAGAAGCCTATTATTGATCTCTCAAGCCATATAAACTCAGAGGTGATTTTGCAATTTCTGTTGTTTTTTAAAGGCTGTCTTTAGAGCTGTACATCTGACGCACTGTATCTACTGGCAAAATAGGCTGAATTTAAAAGAGCTTAAACAAAGATATACAATACTTTATGAAACTTTTCAAAGTCCATGAAAGATGCAATTATTAATCAGAGTGTCTGTGAGGTGGAGGGTTCTGCAGGAGGAGGATGCCTGCTGAGAGTCATCACTGCTCCTGGGCTGAGGGCAGCTGGACTATGGAACTCCACATGCCCACAGGAAAGCAAATGAGCAGGCGCTGTGCAATGCCAAATTAAGACACAGAGTTCATTGACTGTCAGATTGTGAAAATGTTAACACGTATGACTGCTTCATCAGTGTGGTTTAGTTCAGCAGTAGAGCAAATCTCTAGAGTAGGGATCTCACACAGATTAAAACAAGTTAAACAGTTACAGTCTATTCAAGTATAATGATGAATAAAAACAGCAGGACTGATTTTCAAAGGTAATTAATACATAAAGATCAGATATGCATCTAGTGGGTCTAAATTTTCCTGTATCCAACAAAGCATTTTCCACTGTTTTGATGGTTTTTGTTGAATGATTTATTCTTATTCAGACTTCACTCGAGAAATTTTACCACTTAGCTAGAAACAAAAAAGACTGGAAAAGGAAAAAGGTTCCAGAAAACAGATTATCAGGGCACATAGAAAAGGTTTTTACAATTCTGTCATCTGGTACCACAGCCTTAATGAACTGCATTCCCCACTGGCTTAAAGGCAGAATGCTTGTTCCTTGGTACAGATCTCCCACGTGCACCTGCATTCTACAGAAGGCAGGAAGGACTCCCTTTGCCAGCTATCTACTGCCAGTTAGCCTTTCAAAGCACTGCTGTAATGGGGTATTAGCTGTTGTTCTTGCCATGTTCTTAGATATAATCAGACAGGTTTTATTTCCTCTTTCTTTCCCCCATTCCTGTGAATGTTGTCAATTTTTGAAACACTGCTATTAAAATAGCAGCTGGTTGAAGTTTCATTAAATCATATTTTAGTCTTATATGCAGTCTGTCAAAATCGATGTTCTTCTGAAATTTGAAGGATTTGCTACAGTTCCTTTTTTTTATGCAATGAAACTGGAAGAAAGGTTCAGACTGTTGACATGTCCTTTAGATATTTTTGGAATAGAATGCTGTAGTGTTGTATTTTGAAACAATAGTTGGTTATCCCCTGCGCAGGAGACATGAGGATTGCAAATGAAAAATATCAAGAATATCAAGAGCTTTCTAATGACCTGAAAATCAAAAATGAATTGTTTAAAAGTGGAAACATGGACACTGACTGAACATAAGTTAATGTGATTTGCAGATAACATCAGAAAATCTGAGGCATAACACAGACTGCTACCAACAAAGGACATAAAAAGGGAATAAGAAAAGCTTTACAGATACATTAGGGATAAAAGACAGAGAGCACTGCTCTGGTCTTAAGCAGGAATGCTGAGAAATGGTGGAAAGAATATGAAAGAACAAAATGTGCACTGCCTGAGCCTCCATAAAGAGTGTCTGTGATCAGATTCTTAACATTTATTTTGGAGCTGTGGCTGGAAATAGGAGAGAGCAGAGAGCAAATATTTGGATGAGACATGCATGGCAGTGGAGCCGGCTGCAATTCACCCTAGAAGATTAAGAATTGAAACAATCTGAAGTACTTTAAGACACAAAGAGGACTGATGACAACCTTAGTACTCTGCTACAGATTGGAAAAGGAGGAGCTGGAAAACTGTCGGCTAGTCACCCTAAGTTTAATACCTGCAACGAAATGTGAGACAACTCGTGTATAAATATATAGACATAAAGATGATAAGAAACTGCCAGTTTTTATTTATCAAAACAAAGTATATTAAGCCAAACCTGTTTCTTTCCAGGTGAATAACTTGGCTCTTCAGAACAACACGGCTTTTTGGGTGGAGGAAGGAGTAAATGTTCAGCATAGTCAGACAGTCTGCCACAAGCAAATTCTGTGAATGCGGCCTCAATTTTGTCACTATAAAATAAATCTGTCAGCTGTGGAAAAGACATGCTCAAAGAATAGTCAATAATATTCTCATTCCTGTCTGAAACTGTGCTGTCTTATGAAATACCAAAATCCTTCACAGTGTGAAACTTCTATTCTCAGCACTCATGCAATTATAAGGGGCGAATTGTGGTTAGCAAAGAGCACACTGTAGCAAAGGAAGTATTTCAGACCATAGCTGTGCTTTTTGTCACATCATAGGACAAACTGAATGAGGCCAGGGCAGATGGTGAGTCTGGAAGCACTAAAACACCTCTGCGGGAGAGCAGCCGCTAAGCCAGCTCTGCCTGCACAGTGCGACTGGCGGTGCTGGGAGAGACAAGTAGCCACAGGATCTGTGAGGACTGACATGCAGCAAGCCTGACATATTGATTGTCAGAGACTGTCAATGTGATTAGAAGTTTTATCTTATCTTTGGCCAACATATTCCAAGAAAGTGATTGCACTGTGGCACTGTGACATCTGGCTATGCTCAAGTTGCATACAAATTCAATATGGTACTACCTTTGATAAAATTCTCAGCAATATTGCGTCCCAGAAGGGAAGGGAAAAACACGTACTTACATAAAGTCATCCAGCTGGTCGTTACTGTTTACAATCTAAAGCTTCTACAACTTTATTGAAATATTCACTGATTCACAAACTCTATGTAATATGTTTGTGTTAATTCATAGTGATCAAATTGAAACAAGTCAATAACTGTAAGTCATAAAATTTGATAAATATGCAAAGTAGATAATGTGGGAAGAGTGAATGGATTTTTGGATTGCAAAAAAAAATGTTTTTGCATATGTTTACATTACACATTTGTTTACAAAGAATATCAGTAAGTTACTTATTACTATATTCATAAGTTACTGATAGTCATCAACTGAGATGCATTAACTGAGCAATTAAGTGACCAACTGAGACATACATCCAGTCCCCTATAGAAAATTTAGCTGACAGGATGCCATAGTTAACTGGATCATATTGGACTGGATCACATGTATCTAAGCCCTGAATTACATCTGAATGTAGTCCACTATATTTTTATACATATTTTGTAAAGTATTTTTGGCTTTTTTAATTAATACTTTATAATAGTCCTCTACTAATAGAAACAGGTAAGACTGCTTCTTTTCTCGTCTTTAAAATCAAGAGATCAAGTAATTGTTACTTTTCTTACCATAAAGTAAAATACATCTTTAATAACAGATATTATGTGAGTAAAGTTCTTCTCTTTCGATCAGCTTTAATTTGAGTCACTTTATTTCAATAAGCAAGGTCAGGGACAGCCACTAGACCATGCTGCTAGATTAATCTCTTCTACAGGACGGTGTTAAATTATCATTTAACTTATCTGATTTAAGTAGAAACTGATCTATAGTTTCAGTCTGTGAGCTCTGTGGCTTTGTAGTGTCACAGAAATAAGGTTATTAGCAAGAGTCACCTAAAAGCTTTTCTACAGTGCTCAAAAAAGGGGCAAGATTTCACCCAAAGGGAATACAAAGGCAAAATACCTGTAATCAACAAGCAATTAAGACAAGGGTTTAATGGCAGATCACTGCCCCATGTCCAACAGCAAATGTGATGACATCTTTGGCTTCTTAGGTTCCTGCTCTCAGATTGATGAGGGTGGAAAACAAGGAAGTGGGAAGTCTTCACCACCAGGACAAACTCATGGCCCGTACTCAGTACCTCTGAGTTGTTGGTAAGATGTCCTGCAAAATTTGCAACCCCTATCAAATTGTACCATCTACATTAGCATGGTAATCTTACACAAAATATCATTTCAAAAAGAAGAGTAATGGCAGGAATCTAAAACTGCCTGGCTAGTTTATCATGCAGCCAAAACCACTCCTAACTAGGAAAGTACTTTGGCAGAAGAGACAGTAGTTCAACAGAGATTAGAAAGTCGTCAAGAGGCCATGGATAAAGAAAAAAAGAAACCCCTGTTCTGTCCACTTTCAGCATTTTGAAGAAACCTTCTCCTGTGTCTTATGCCTTACCCATGAGTAGCTATGATAGAAATGCTAGTGTAAAGCAAACCTGTGTGTGTTAGTACCAACCAGTTACATTGGAGGGGATGAGTAGCTTTTTTCCCCACTGTGCTTTCTACTCAGTGAATGACAAGGTGAGAGAGAGAAGCAGCCCGTGAAGCATTGCAGAGTTCACTACTGCTGACAGCACTGCTGAGACCTCACAGGGGGATGACCTGCAGCTCAGAAATTTGCTAGAGTGAATGTGCCTGATCTCTGGATCCAAGAGATTCATCATTTGTTCCTTCAAAGCACTTACTTCTCTTTGTCCACCCAAACTCAGCTGTCTGTGATGACTAACATTTAAATGAGCAAGGTCAGGGACAATGAATTCATACTTTCCTCACCTTTTGGACAAGAAGGCTCTGGTAAGCTCTTTACAACATTGCACAGTCCTCTATTTGCCAAGTGGAGTGAAGCAAACTGAGCTAGAACTGAGGATTGAAATATAGGCTATGTATTAGGAATTTAATTATAATAACCCAAGAATAGTGTTTTGAATAGTTCTCCTGAAATAATTAGTTAACTGGCTTTTTTAAAGCCTAACTGTTAATAATTTTATTGTCCCAGATAGTAATTTGGAATGCAGCTAACAATCAGTGTAATTATATCCTTCATTAATTTTTCAATAGCTAAGCCTTATCAAGATAATAGCTGTGATCATCCCTTGCATTATCTGGCATCTTGCATTATTATTTCACTTTGGATGCCTCCACAAAAAGCAAAACTTTGTCTGAGCGAACACCTCAATGTCAGTAATGTTTCCTTTGCTCTGTCTTCTCACCATCGTTCTCCGCTGTCCCAAAACTCTTTACTGCTAACTCTGACACATAAAAACACTAATGCTTCTTTTAGGACAAAAACTACTGACTAGAATTAGAAAACAACCTGCTAGAATATATTAAAAAAAAAGGCTGAACTTTGCATGTCAGGATTAGAAAAAGGGGGCAAAGCAGTGTCTTGAATGACTGGTTCTTTGGACATACACAGAAATTAGACAAAGTCAGGAAGCAATAGGAAGTAACGGAGAAATGGCTGTCATTGGGAAGGGAATTAATACCTTCAATTTAAAAAAATATAGTAATCTTAATTTACCTAGAAGTCAACCATTAAAATGAATAAGAACTTCCATCTTAGATTTTTAGGCATTCAACATTTTTAGAAGTTGTCTGCATATTTGAGAAAACCACATCTCAGAAATTCAAGGTGATAACCAAAGACAAGCACGCTGACTACAGAAGGACTTACTAACTTTCTAATATGGTGCTCCATGTTCCCAAAAGGTAACTTTTAGCTTACCCTTAAAAGTCAAGCGTGTGCAGAACTTGTGGTATAACTGCTGGTCTTAGGCTTGCACTTCACCAATATTCAGTATTGAATATTCAATCCACATACTTTTCATACAAGGACTGATGTACTCTTAACACCGAGAGCCAAATGCTGAAGTCTTTAGCACCCAGCCCACATTTCCTCTGCATGAATCAGCAGGAATTTTGAGGTAGATCTGAGTAAAATACTAAGGATGCTGCTATAGGGCACTGAGTATAAGGGAACTGACATTGCTTTCATTATAATGAAACCTGCCGAAGCAAGAGGCACAAATGAATGCAGTAGGTTTCAAGTTCTAGTAACTCAGTCTTTCTGGACTTTAATTTTACCTACTAAGTTACATTATATTCTTCAATCACACCATTAATTACCAGATGATGTCATTTTTTACTTAAGCAATCATCACAAATTTAACAGACAAAACAATGTATATGTCACTACAATCTTATTTTAGGATTTTATTTTCAGTGTAAACTCTCTGGGTGCAGGTGGACAACTGTATTTAGAAGTTCTGTGGTTGTTGACGGCAGGTGAATATACTTGGTTCAGGAATGCTTATTAAAAAGCAGCTTGGGTAAATCATTTAACACAGCATTGAGAAGTAAGCAAACTACACAGACTGAATGCACATCATCTGTTTTCTGATGTTTACAGAGGTCTCTATTGCCAGAAGCCTTAGCAAACTATTTGTAGTGGCTAATTGTCCAGCTGCATTACATCTTCATCTAGGTTCTCTTTCTTGGCCAAAAGGGAATTAAACCCTTGAGGAAGCAGAAAAGACAAGTATTAAATGACACGGAGAATGCTGGAAAAGTGGGATTTAAATGTGTTGGGTGGAGGGGAAGGAAAAAAAGGTAGAAAAAGAAAAACTGAAAAATCACAGGGAAATCTCTTTTTTTAGAGGACAGTTTTAAAAAAATGATTGCTCTTGTCTGTGAGGCAGTGTTGAGAAAGCACATCTAAGGGCTTTTGTGATGGGATAAAGGAAGAAAGAGATAAAAATTAAAGACCAGCTTTTAAAAAGCAGATTAGAACACTAAGAGCTAAATGCAAATGAAGGGTCAAAGCATGAAGCAAGGGAGCAAGGATGTATGGAAAGCCCAGGGGAGGAGGAATGGATGAAAGATGCAGTGGATCAGAAGCCTGAGTTGTTGCAGCAGCAGCATGAAGGGCTAGATAAGATACAGGCTCTGTCAGAGGTGGTTTAGCAGCATTAAGTTTGCCTAACCAGCCTGATGTTTCCTCAGATATGTTCATCAGCTCTGTTTAGAGAAGCTGGCCCCTGGCACTTTGCAGATCTGAGGGGAGGAGCAAGAATTGATTCTTTATGATTGACGTTGCTGTGTTTGAATGCAGCCCCTAAGTCCTCCGCACAGCTGCAGAGCAGCTCCTCTCAGCCCCCAGCATAGCTGGAACACGGGCTGTCCTCACTGCATGCACCACACACAGCCCCGGCTCATGGTGCACACATGCACCACTTCAGCTGGATAGACAAGAGCTCAGCAGACATGCTGTCATGCTGGGCCAGCAGAATGGGGCAGAAAGGTGAAGATCTGAGCACAGACCAGGCAGAAAAGAAACCTCATTGCAATGTCAGGGTTTATTTGCACCACTTCTATTAGATTCAAGCTTGGTCCTGTGTTGATATTGTCTGCTGCTCAGGCACTGGAATTTAGGCTATTTGAGTTAGCACTGTAATTATAATAACCTCACGGGCAATGTTTTGAAAAGCTTCAGTGAACTAATTGGCTGACTGACATTTATAAGCCAAATAAGCAGCAGTGGTGTTGGAGCTCATCACAGTGAGTGCCCTGTCTCAAGCTGCACCCCTGTTGCTGTGCTCGCTCAGGATCTGAGCTCTGCACCAAAACTTTCATTATCCACAACTTTCTTAACTGCCCACATTTTGTGTGCCTGCCTAGCTCGAGACCAGAGCAAGCAATCTGCTTCCCCAAATGAGAAACATAAGAAGGGCTAGTGCAGGCTCATAGGCTGCTCGATGGACTCAGTAACCTCAGAGTTCAGTCTTAAGGTAATTTTAGAACTGAGAACATGTGGCTCAGTTTGGACTGAGAAAGCCAGCTCATGGTGCTGGACACTTGAGTGCCAGGCTCTCAAGCTCTAGGTTGTGCCACTTTCCCAATTAGCTGATACTGCAATTGTACTGGCAGTGGAGACACTGCTTGGGCCAGCAGCAGTGTTGTCAAGGGGCAAGAAACTGATTTGAAAATACTTGTGACAGTGTTTTCCAGTTCTGCTTCCACTTTTCTGCTGGTGAAGAATACACAGCCTGTATAAATCCAGTAATTAAGCAGTTAATTGTAACATCTGAATATGTTTTTTTCTCTCTTTTGAGAAACTAGCCACAGCAACAGTAATAATGATTAGCAGCATTATAGTAAAGAAAAAGAGATAGAAATTATAAATGATAGTCATTTAACAATAACAATGAATTCAAATTTATATACTATAACATATAAATTTATGAATTCTGTTTAAGTTACAGACTCTTTAGCACACTGCTCAACCTTACAGCTCTTCAATGCTATATTTCATCAATCTAAAAAGATATGAGTGCATTAATAAGAACAGCTGTCTCCGTCTTCATACAGCTGCTAAATGCAGCAAGAAATACTCATCTCGGGGAGTTTGCCCTTTATTAATCTCTATTACGAATGGCTTTTGGTGCGGATTAAATTTCTTGCAGCAGCAAAGCAATCAGCAGCACCGGTGCTCTGAAGGGAATGAGCAGACATACTCACAGACTCTTTTTGGGAAGGAATGTGTTGTGGTTTGAGGTTGTGCACATGAACAGGCACCGTGGTCATTAGCAAGGATCTCTTGTACAGCAGGAGGATTGCAAACAGCTGCATTCCTGTCCAAAAATAGTCTGTAACTTGGTGACCAGCAGAACAGCTCCTCTGTTTATCTCCAGAAGGAATGAATGTGCTTTAATTGTAAGCAGTCTGTGCACAGGGTCTGTCTGAGGGATAATCAGATAGATGCAGGCAGGCAGACAGACACATGCAGCATTAGTTTGCGGTCTGCCTGCTCTGATGTCAGTGAAGCAGCCTCTGTGGTTTGAACAGAGTTGATGCCAGCCTTATTTCATGGTAAAAGTTTTCCACTTACAGTCTCCTTTATGCTCTTAATAAGATAAGTTGAAATTGATAAGTCTAGAGAACAAGTCTTAGAGAAGTAGGCAAGAAAGGTGAATCATGCTCTTATGCTTCCTCATATATGGTTCCTCATATAACCTTAGGGTTATATTTCTAGATTTTATTTAAGCTTCACTCTTTCCCTAACACTAGTTTTTCTTGCATATCAATTTTGGTCACCTGAAAACATCATCATAATCTGAAGAGTCTATTGAGTTTATTGATGACAGTGGGATTTTTGTTTGTATGTATATAGGACACACAGATTCTAAGTGAACAGTGTTTCATCCTTCCCAAACTTGAACTTCTTCACCCATTGTCAAGCCATAATAAATCACACATACTGAAGATTTGTAAAGAGCTCTCCTCTCTACTGCCATATTCACATCATTATATTCAGAGCTCCTGAATTATTGTGCCTAAATTCAGTACTGTAAGGACCTGGTGTTCCCATCATTAAATTGTATATTTATGGAAAAAAGGCCATATGTTATCTTTGGCAATAAAAGTGCACCACTGAAATTTGCTGACAGACACATGTCAGAATATAGGCAAGGTGAGAATCACTGCACAGCCAGCTAAATACCTTGAGGAGCTGCAATAAAACATTTCTGTTTGCTTTCCTGCTATTCTTCAAGATGTCACACCAGTAATACCTTAAAATACATATATACGTGTACCTATAATTACATATATATACTTGCTTTATTAATAGTAATCTCTAATTATGCATGTAAGGAAAAAATCCCTAAAAATATAGGAAACATTATTTTTCTTCAGAGCAGTAACTCTCCTGGCAAAAACTGAAGGATTCAATTATTATGTACTTTCTTATTATCAGAGGCCCCTATTATTTTTAAGCATTTTATTCCTATGCTATCATTACAGTAAATTATGCTATCATTACAGTAAATTACTGTAATATCATACAGTAAATAATATACTAAAAGCCAAATGGGTTCATTAGTTGTCCCTTCACCCATAGCTAACTGGCTCAGAAATAGGGTGTTTTGCCAAAAATACCAGTAGCACAGATTTGTCTACTGTTATTGCCTGTGAAGATTGTTGCACATCATCATTCAAAGTCCTAATGCACTGAGCTCCCACACTGGGGATGAATTTGGTCTGCATCTAATTATGAACAGCAGCATTATAATTATTTTAAGAGGGAGAAATGTCTTGACAGATGAAAGTGAGCAAGGAGACAGCTGGCTCTAGAGGTCAGGATGTAGCAGACCAGCGTTTAGCTGGTGGCTGTGTTCAGACCTCTGGATCTTGTTTCTTTTCATCCACCTTCAAACAACGCTTGTGAATTTGTCAGTGCCACCCTCTGAAAGGAGCTTTACACAGAGTAACAGGACCATTACACTTATAAAAATAAGTGGTTAGCCATCAAGGTGTGAAACATCCTGGAAGAGCCTGATTAGGTGGGTAATAGCTTTGTCATGCATGAGGAATTTTATATTGTTTTAGCAGCCAGAAGAACAAACTTAAAAGGGCAATGTCTGACTAAAATAGTATCTGTAACAGATAAACAGCTTTCTCCTCTTGGCATTACTGTTAACACCTTTGATTACTACATGCAAGCATTTATACTGTTCATTGAAGGCTTTCATGATGGCTGCATTCAGACCAGGTGAGGAAAAACATGTCTTCACTTCTCCTTTTTGGCTTTGACTCACTGGCATAGACCTGAAGCCACCAAGCTTCGAATACTTAGGAACAAGACCAAAAACAAAAGTCAGTTCTTGTCTGACTAAACCAGTGTGCTTTATTAATCTCGGATTTTTAAAGTGCTTTGAGTTTGGTGGGAAAGAGATTGTTGGTTTTTTTGTTTTTGTTTTTTAAGAATCTTATGTCTTGAGAACACCTTTGCAATACTGACATATGTCCTATTTTGAAAGGATTTATATTTAGATTCTCCTCCAAAGGCTAAACCAGTTAAAGTCAGTGACTTAAATTCCCTATTTCCTGTGCCAAAAATGGTATCACACTGCAGTATGCTAGGCTTAGATATGTGAATTTTTTGCTATATATCTGGAAAGAAAAACAACCTCTGCTTGGGTGAGGCCTCCTGCTGCTGGATGGAGCAATTTCCAGGTACACATTTCCTGGGAAAAATAAAACAACACAGAACAAGAAGGTCTTCAAAATGAACTTAGATTATCTTGCAGTGATAGCAGACATCTGTCTTTCCAGATACAATGGTAATTCCAAGGGGCTCTGCTAGTAGTCAAATTGAAAACACAATTAGTACAGCCAGGCTCCTCACCACAGCTCGGAGAAACCATGAAGGCATTTTCTAATTACATTGCCAACAGATGTATCACTGAACCCAGTGAAAGTCACCTCAGTTTCTCAGAGCAGAACAGAGCTTTGATTCATTTCTCACCCTCAGCAACAACAGCTGCTAAAACTTCTTTCAGCAAGAAATGAAGACCTTTGAAGACATGGTTTGTAAAGGATGGTGTTTTTAGAGGTCACTCCTTGGCTGGGATCAGGGAGTGGTACTTAAGTGTCTCAAAGGGGATGGAGAGGCTCGGTGCATCTCCTGTTTTCCACTTGAGTACAACTGAGCTGGGGGGCCCAGAGGTGCTATGGAGTTCTCTTGCCACACACTGCTGACTGGGTTTCTGTGGGGACAGCTGTAACAGGTCTACTACATACATACAGTACCACACCAGCACAACTATAAAAGACAGTTTTTTTAATCTACTATTTAAAAAAGGCCCTGTTTACTCATGAAGGCCAGCCTCTGAAAGTAAAAAAAAGAAAAAAAAAAAAAAAAAAAAAAGTTGCCTACATCAGCAGAAAAATGAGTCACACATTCCAAACCCCACTTTCAAGTGCTGTGACACTGTGTCCCCAAAGCATCTGATGCTCGGTATGCTTCCCAGCCACGGCGGATGCCCATGCGTGTCCAGAAGTACTCTGGCCGAGCACAGACCCTGGTTTGGTGAGCAGGCTCTCCCTCTGGAGGCCTCCAGGAGCATCTGCCTCTCTCCTACGCTTACATAACAGCATGCAGTTAATTCGGAGGATTCGGTTAGTATATTCCTAAAATGGAAGCACAGTTTAAATGCTGACATTAGGTGGCTTAGCTCCCACTCACGCAGCTTCTGAACCACTATAAAGGCGCATGTATCAACCTGTCAGCGTTTCAGAAAAGCCTTCCGTGGTAGTTTTTATATATAGCTACAAGAAGGAATAGACAAACTCTGTTCCTATTACATTTGCTGGAGTTGGGGAACAGATCAGCACTCATGACACGCGATCTGTCCTTCCATGATGAACAACACATCACCCCTTCCCATCACCTCCGCTCAGACACTGACCACGCTGTGCTATGCCAGGCACAAGCACAGAGAGACATGTTTCTGGGTTATCTTTTGTAAGCATGTGAATGATTTCTTAAGGCATCCTGCACAAACGTCAGCCCAGAGGTCTGAAGTTCTCCTGATGGCAGAAACCAGCTCCTCTATACAGACCCTACAGCCACATGGCATCACAACACAGCCCTCACACTGACAGCAGGCCCTCCCAACACCGGGTTGTGTCACCACCTCCATCAGCCCACTGCCAGGAGTCTCGGAGGACAACAATCCCAAAACACAGCACAGTGAGCAGTCTTTGGCCCTCATATCCAGCTATATGCAGCCAGAAGGGCCACACAGTTTGTAGGGCCACACAATGCACTGCCTGCATGCTGTGGTGATGTGCCAGGCTGCAGACAAAAAATGCTTGCACCTGCTCTGCCCAGCCATAACCCAGCAGCTCAGCCTTCCCTCAGCTGTGAGGACTCCCATAATCCAGCCCAGTTTATTCTTCACTCTGGGGCAATTTGTTCCTTCTGATGCCCAGAGCAGCATTTTGCCAAAGCTCCCATCAGGGAAACCATGCTGTGAGCTGTACAAACAAATTCCCAGCCACCCCCGTGCTCCTTCCCAGCTGCAGCTCTGTTCGCAGCCAGCACAGAGCTGAAGACAGTGAGGGCCTTCACTGCCCCCACTCACATTTCATGCATAACGTTCACTTCCTGCGCGCTCTTGAAGCAAACATTCCCACGTCGATACGCGCAGTTCACGACCACCAACAAAACGCCCTAAAATATACGACAGATGTCGAGGGCCGTTAAAAATAGCACCCAGGCCCCAGCGAGGATCGAACTCGCGACCCCTGGTTTACAAGACCAGTGCTCTAACCACTGAGCTATGGAGCCGCCGCTCAGACACTTTCCCAGCTTTACCTAACAGCACACACTACCCGCTCGGTGCTATCACGCCCAGTGAGCGGCATGGCGGCGTCCGGGTCTGCCCGCCCCTCTCTGGGAACAGCGGGACGACGGACGAGGCCCGCGGCCCCGCGGAGCGGCCGCCACCGGGAGGAGCTCGCGGCCCGTCGGCAGCCAGCTGCCGGCCCGATGTGAGCTCGCAGCGCCGCCCCTCGCCCGGCGGGAGCCTCCCGGCCAGGTGTGACATCGCGGCTGTGCGCGCAGGTTGCGTCGCGCAGCGCTGTGCCGTGTAGGCATTCCACAGCGGCACGAGAGCTGCAGTGCTCTGGGTGTGTGACAAGTCTCTCTAAGGTATTGCAATCGCCCACCTGCAAACGGGGGAAGGTCATCCTCGGGGCAGGCTGTCCTGCTGGTGCATCCCTGCACAAGAAGTCCAACGCCTGCTGAAGTACTGATAGAAACAAGCAAGCAAAAAAGCAAACAGTAACAAGGAGCCGCATGTGAAAAGCACAACAGTAACAACAAAAAGCTATACGGAAACTGCTTGTGTGCTACCATGTTGTTCTCCTGCGCCTCTACTGTGTCTTGCTGCTACTACACGGCACTCAGTAAGGTATTGAAGTCAATGGAGATGGACTGGACATTCTTAGGGTGAGAGCTCTGAGAACAAAATAACGGCAGAAGCTTCCCACAGACACTAAGGCTGCTCAAAGACAAAACCGATGTGCTGCATGTACAAAAGAGGAGGAAAGTGTTGTCTGAATTCTTCAAAGGGGGGGATGATCAAGAAAAAACACAGTGATAATTAAAAAATAAATGCTGACCTCTGTCATCATCATCTGAAATGACTGGAAGTTGGGATTTAAAAGACTTCTCCTTGCTGTCTTATTATTCTTAGGGGCCATTTACAGCAATAAAACCAGACTGGCATTTGGTCATTTGGTCCTTAAAGACATGCACAGAAATTCACAGTAGGAACCTTGCTCCAGCTGCTAATGAGTGCAAAACGAGCTGCCAGGTCGAAGATGTCTGAATAGAAAATCAAAGAACAGACCTGTTTCTCAAAGCAAAGCTAATTATGCTTTATGATGTTTGAGTGCTTGCATATACTTGGTGTGGTCAAATTACGTTAGAGAATGTGCAAATCATCTCCAAAATCCCTCAGATTATACACAAATAAAAACCAAGAAATAAACCATAAATCATGCACATTCTTACCAGTAATCCCTCATTCCTCTACACTCTATCACCATCACCACCTTCAAACATATTTCCTGAGCTGAACCAATAGCTAGCTGTCAATATTCCTTTTAAAATATATTATTCGTATTTCACCTCAGTATTACCGAGCATCCCATCATTCTACAACAGAAAACAATTCTCTGTATATGAAGTCTGAAAACACTTATCTAATGTAAGCTTCTCAAATCCATGCTTGCAGTCATTGCTCCCTCGCTAAGTCAGTACATTAGGGCTTGAGCTGGGAAACCCTCTACTCCTTCAGTGCATTAGTATTGACAAAGCTGGTCCTTCAAATACATTTTTAATAACCTTTTTAGACACTGCAATATCACTGAAAGTTCACTGCATTTATTTTTTTTTCATTTCTGAATGGTGGATTTCATATGATTGAGAAGATTTTTCTATTAGTTCTCTTTGTTTTAAGGGCCCCTCAGAATTAATGCCTCGATGGTTAATATTCTGGCCTGATGAGTGATCTGGTCCTGCACACAATGCAACAACAGGGCTAATGGCAGGAACCAGAAGCGTAGTTTTGTGGATCAGGAGTTCTGCCAAATTGCAGAGATCTCCTCTACAGTTGATGATTTATCTCCCTTTGTTTTTCAGGCTCTTTGAAGCTCTGAGCCCAAGCCTGGCCACACAAACAAAATGATGGACATGCCCTTGGGTGACGGGATGGTCCTTAGCATGGGAAGGACTCACAATCATGGGGTGAGCAACAGTGCCTGACAGTCTGTTCCTCTGTGATGTTGCACTGCAGCTGCCTCTATCCCTCAGCAAAACCTCTTGCACTGGGCAACTGAGATGCCAACCAAAAGGCTGCTGCTGGGGCCACAGGGGACACTCACATCTGAACAGTGAGGCTTTGGGAAAAAAAATTGGAGATGCAGTCCAGAGTGATGAGTTTGCAGGGTCAGCATATGAAGGCTCCAAAGGTCTGTCTGAGCCAGTTGCTTGAATTCCACGCAAGTAAGGGAAGAACCATATCTTGGTAAAGTGAGTCTGAAGCTGTATGCTCTTTGGGAACCAGCACTGAGGATGGAATTTTGGAAGTTTTCCTGACAGTCTGAGCAGACATGCGAGGAACCAATGGATTGACTCTGCGCATTTACAGCATCTCTTACAGAGATCTTACAGAGATGCTGTAAATGCGCAGAGTGAATCCATTGTGGCCAGGGGTGAGGTCCTTAGAAGATGACATGCCTCTTGTGCAAACCAGCAGTGGATTTTGGCATCATCCAGGGCCTCTCAAGAACATGAAATTCATTTTCCAGCTGTCACTCGCAATTAATCTGTTTAATCATTCAAAGAAGTAACATTCAGCTCTCCCACATTGCAGATTACAGAGATCACCTGTGTGCTTACTGTGCCAGGCTGTTGCTGGAGGTAAGAGTTTTCCTTGAATTGAACAAGGCTGCTTCTTGCCAAGGGAATGCCACAATTGCTTTGTTTTCCTTCAGAATAAAAAAAGCCCTTTTGCAGTTTTATCTCTCTCTCTCTCTTTTTTTTTTTTTTTTTTTTTTTCTGTATTCATTTCCATTTCCATTCTCACTTGATCTCTGCACTAGAAAAGTAGGATCACTGGGCAGCTATGGTGTGTACATGAAATAATACCATATGAATAATACCATAATACCAGATGAAAAGGCCAAAGCCAGCTTTTGTTGTTGTTGTTGTTGTTGTTGTTATTATTATTTAATAGGCAAGCTGATAGGAAATGAGTTCCCTATGGGACAGAGCAGGAGGAGTGGGCTCCATACAAGATTTTGCACACATCATTTTGTGGCTATCCAGTTAAGAACAGCACGAAGCTACAGGAAGGGTCATCAGGTAATTTTCTCTGACACAGAGAGCAAGCTGCTCCTGCCATTAAGCCAGGCCAAGGTAATGCAGTGAATATTACACTGAGTCACCAAACTGCATTAACCGTAATGCTTTCTCTCCAAGACTTTAAGGTGATGTTTCTTAGAATAATAGCCAGTGGGGCTGCTGGGATATCTGACTGGGTATTAATGTCTCTGCAAAGGCCGGAACCTTTCAGTTTTCTTGAAGCAGAAAAAAATCTGCCCAGTGAAGAGGCACCATCATGCTCACATAAGATCCTGTATTAGACATTCAAAAGGGACGAGAGTGAGTCATTAAACGCACCTCACTAACCCCATATATTAAAGGGAACAGGACAAGCTTTCCTTAAAAAAGGAAACAAAAACTTCCACCTTGAATATGACTTCAGACAATCATAGCTGTAAAATAAGTGCAGGGAGCTGTCTCATCTGTAATTTTAAATTTGCTCAGCATCATATTTTTAAGGAAAAGGAGCCAGAAACATCACTGGGCATTATTGAAAAGCCAGGAAAGTAGGACAGTTTATTTTGAGAGCATAAGAGCAACGTCTCATTTCAGTTTACATGTAATTCTAGTGTATTTAGAATGTTTCATTGCCAACTGTATCATATGGCCTTAAACATCCAAGAAGGCATTTAAGAGGAACTTCTACATGACACTGATTTGAATTTTTAGGCAGTTCTAGTGTGTAGCCTTTTGTTTGATCCCTAATTTCCTGAGCTATTGTCATTATTTAGTGTGGGGAGTTACCACATCATCTGCTACATATAATTTCAGCTGAACTCCCTGGAAACCAGTGCATTGTCCTTCTATACCTACATTTCACGTCGCATATTCCTGTGAAAAATAGCATGGGTAAAGAGCAGATTTGTTTTTGCTTATGCAAGACTTCTTTTAGTAGTGTAATAAGAATTCTCATTGGCTATCCACGCTGTTCTTCAATGGCCAGTGTAGAATACTGGGGCTATTTTATTCTGCTTTAAGAGCAGGGACAGACCTAAATGTCTGTGTCCCACTCATAGGTGTGTACCAATAAAACCATCTTCTCCTGGTAAAGCATCTCACATTCTTGGGCAAGAGAACTCAAGCATTCAGTTTGGCCATTTGTTGAAACATCAAGCAGTATCTTGCTTGCTTACTGCCAGCAGCAACATTTACTGTAAATCAAAGTTCCACCAATTCACGTCAAACAGTCTGAGAGAGTGATGACTTCATCAGCACCAAACCAAGCTGCACCTGAACCTCAACCCAACAGTCAATATTTCTTCACCCTGTGACCAGGAAACAGCATCAGTCTTACAAGCCATAGAGAGATTGAGAGGACAGAGCTAGGCTAGGTGCAGTCACCCCCAGCCTCCCTGTGATAGCACTAATGCTGCTGGGGAACCTGCAGAAGGCAGCAGATAGGATTCTCCGAGTTGTTCTTGGAAGTGAGAAACAGGGCTCTAGCACTTTCCTAGTAACCATGAAGCGTTTATAAACTTCAGTAGTTTTCCAGCTGGAGTTTTGTCTAACAGAAATCACAGTCCTGAGTATCTAGTTATGAAAGTGGGAAAAAAAAAAAAAAAGAAAAAAAAAAAGTCCTAAACCAGAAATTAATTGCTATGGAAAGATCTGGCTTTTTAATTAAAAAAGGAACTTGAAAATAATTAGTCCAGTTTCTAAAGTAGATAGATTAAATTTTTCAAATATGGGTGGAGAGTCACTTTAAAATTGGCACTGATAAATCCTACTATAATTTCCTTATTAAAGTACTTTTTTTTAACATGTTCTCATTAAACCATTCTCAGTAGTTCACGTGGTTTCTAACATAGAGCAGGATAGATGTAGCACTGAAGAGCATCTGTCAAAAGGCCATGGCTCTTGTTTTGAAAAAAAAAATAAAAAATTCATTTCAAATTACTGCATACAGTGGTTTGGAGGGATGATTAACTCTACTAGACATTACGCAGTAATTAAAATCAGTCTGTTTTTAATACAGTAAATATCATTGGCTGAAAGTCATATCTTAGAATACGTTCATTATAAGAAAGTACTCAGATAAAGAAAGTAAAGAAAATCTAATTTAATTTTCATCATTTATGCAGTTTGGGTTGTTTTTGGTTTTGTTTTTTTTTATTGTTGTTGTTTTTTGGTGTTTTTTTTTTTTTCCCCCCCATTTAATTCTGCTTGGATAATGAAAACAGACCTTTTTTTTTTTTTTTTTGCTTGGCAGTATCATTTTTCTGGATGTCAGGCACTTGCCAAGGCTGCAGCAGTGGGGTGGCAGAAACCTCAAGGAAAATGATTAGATCCTTTTTTTTGATGGAAGAATGAGCAGGGGAATTCTGGAAATCAAATACATGTAATTTGGTCAGGTCAGAGTCTGTCCGCGACCATCAACCAGGCAGCATATATAAGGCCTTTTCAAATGGTACCTACAAGCTACTTGCATCTCACACTCACAGTCAGGAGCCAGATCCTGAGCTTTATTCAGACTTTGAATACTTGGACAGAATGTCAGAAGCTGAACTGCAGTTTGGGTCTCAACAAATCAGCTCAAGTGGTCCATCACAATGAATATTTCCATCTTGTTTAACACGATGGGCAGAATTCGGTGTAAGTAAAGTCACACCTGAAAAATGAGATGTGAAAAGGATCGATGGAGGTTAAGAGAAGTTTTTCAAAGGTGTTTCAAGACCCAATTCTGAGCAACAGGATGCAAGCCACTGTCAGAAATTAAGGCCTGGCTGCTCTGACAAACTGGGCTGCATTTCCTGGAGGGCAGTTACATGTGTGTGTCGTGTTTTGCAGCACCTAACTGGAGTCAAGATCTACATCCGCAAATCCCCAACCAGCAGTGAAACACCATTACAAAGTTTAGCTTGCTAATGAGCTGAACCTAATTCCAACATCCCTAAGGTTCAGAGAGGTCTGGATTTGAGTAATCTGTTTTCAGTACAACATCATTTTTCACTGTAGATCCTTGCAGCCTTTCAGTGCAATAAACACCCAAGTGTACAGAAGCAGTTTTCAGGTCCTAATAGCGCTGAATACAGGGATGTGGGGGACAACATTCAGGAAGATCTTCTAATTTACAAGCCTTTCCCTTTAAGTTGTTAAGATCGTAAGAGGGAGATTTTGTTATGACTTAATATCAAACATCCTCATTCAGCCAAGGCTGTTATAAGATTTCTTGTAAATTCTTATACGCTAGGGGGTGCAAACATCCTTTTAATGACTGCCAAATAGATAGCCTTACCAGAACCAGCAAGGAAAGTGGCAGGTCCTGTACTAAAGCGTGCGTGGAAGCTATATAATATTTTGTCATGTTTGTCTCATATAAATGAATAAATAAGAGTACTGCTTTCAGTAACTGCTTCTTGTTGTTTTTTTGAGTTTATCTATGGAGCAGAAAAGACGATAATGTAGGAGTTACATAAGAGGACAAGTCAGACCGAGCTCACTTTGCATGCCATTGCCTGCAGCTTTCTCACGTCCTGTGGTGACTCAGACATTGCTATAATCTTCACAGAGGGACAGTCTCAACTTTTCACCCCCACACTTTCATATCATGTTGTGATGATACATTCTTCTGACTCAGGCAGCTGGCTGAAATCTTTACTTCCAAACACTCTTGCAAGTCACAGTGTGAGACACACTGAGCTAAGTAAAGTATCACTGACTCACCTGTATGGGATCCATCTGATAAAATGCTGTTTTTCTCAGCTTGTGCCAATGGAACATTTAAGTTTTTATGTGGCAGCGAAGTGTAGTGGTTCTGCTGAATGTGATAGGGTTGCCCACATGCATAAGCTTTAAACACTAGCCTACACACTCATTAAAATAATGAAGGAACACTGGATACATACACAGAATTCTAGGTGCAGCAATACACCTTTTATGCCTCTGTTTATGTGTCCTTACTTGCAGGTAAGGAGCAGAGCATCTGAATATCTCATGTCATGACAGTGCTTTTAGTCCACCGAAATCATTTCTCAGCTGTAAAGAAAGAAAGAATGCAGGTTCCTGCACGCTGTGCAATGTTTATTCTTTTGCATTTAAGCATTTGCCCATTCATTATCTCTGCAAGTCATGAGTCAGTTCCCTCTCCTAAATCATGTACACAAGTGGCTAAAATCTGAACTCATAAATTAGTATTGGAAAAACTCCCACAGTTTAATGCACTTAGGCTTTTATGTCTTGCCTAGATTTTGGTCTTTCAAACATAAAAATGTTTTACAAATGTCTTTGCATCTCAGACACAAATGCCAGTTTCTGATTTATGAATCCCTACCTAAATACTTATCTGCCTGCAGCTTGGTACCATTCATGCTACCAGCTTTTATTTCTGCAGAGTGTTTCATATTACCCTCTTTTTCCTGTGTTACCTTCTATGCCTCTTCATCATTACATCAAAACAAAACAAGTGGATTAAAGCAGTTTAATGCATTACTGATAAATATTTCTTTCTAAGAGAGAGCAGGCCACTCAGAACACCATTAAGTCAGAATCCTGACTGAAACTAGTGCAGCCATAAACTATCTTAAATGAACATTAATAGGGAACTACACTTATTGTTGACTTCAAAATGCAAACAAAAACTTCAGACACTGATTCCTCTAAGACCATTAGAGTTGGCTGTATTCTGCACACTGTTTTAACTGCTGCTTAGCAATGGAAAATAAGCTGTCTTATCTCTTACCACTAGAGGTACAGTTAGAACAATACCTATTAGTGAACTGAATAGGTATGAAATTAGTCTATACTGTTCCTCTTTTTGAGATGGCACTTGACAGCAAAGTGAGTTGTTTAGGCTGCAGGCAGAAGCAGTGATTTTTCTTTTTCTTGGAGCTATCTGGGAGATAAAATGAAACTGAGGTTGTGCTGTGGCTATTAATCTGAAAGCATAATAAAAATAAACTTTACTTGTGTGTGTTTATGTGTGCAGGAATAAAGAGATTCTCCTTCAAATGTCTTCTTTAAGTGAATTTCCAGGGATGTGACGGCACTAATGACTTGAGCCTATTCATAAAGCAAACACAGCAGTACTGCTCAGCAATAGCTTTTCCTCCTCTCTGTCCCCAAGGGCACCTCTGATGAAGTTCCTCAGGGCTGCCCTGGGAAAACACATCAGGAGATAAAGCCAACAAAGCCAGGATCCTGAGAGACACTTAGACACTTGACAAACACTGTCACAATGTCCACCTTTTAAGTTTGCACCTTCCAAAACTGAGCCTACACAGAAACTGGGGCAGAAGCTGATGCCTGCAGCAGCAGTCACATCCCAGCATGCAGGATGCACTGTCATCGCAACACAGAAGGCTTAGCAGAGTGCTGTATTTTAATTAATTCCTGCTTCTGCAAAGTGTTTCTTACATCTTTCTAGTTAGGATTTATAGCCACAGCTCCTGCTTCCCAATGGCACACCCCAATAACATGGCTGAAGGCTATTTTGAGGCAAATGCTTTGCAAGAGAAACTGAATTTTGATAAGGAATGTGCACCAAAGCAAAAATCTTAGGTTTTAAGCTATCTTGTCATCTTCTGAGTCTGATATAATGAAGTACGAATTATTTTAAGAACAGTTAAGAAATACCAACAGAAGAAATGGAAGAATGCTTCTACTTTGCAACAGACTTCTTTTGTAGCCAGTATTTTGGAGTTGTGAAAAGTACAGGTTTGAATACTTCAGGTAAGGAAATAACTTGCACCTTTGTGGATTGTCTAGTCACCAAGCTACTACACGGCTACAACATGCTTCTGCCTATTTTGTCTTCAGTCACATTTCAAAGAAAACAGCAGTAGTTGCTGCTGGATCCATATGGCTGACCCACATAGCTGGTTCTCAGCTCACCTGCCATGTTTAACCAGGACAGACTAGCAAAGCAATCCCTGTCTCTGAAACATGACTGTAACCCCTGTATGTGAACTTACGTACCTGACTTCTGAAGTTCATTGGCACTAACTCACTGCTGGGCAGGGGAACAAGCAGACATCAGGAACATCTGAAATGCCACACATGAGGTGAAACAAGGTGCTTTGGACTCCTAGTAGTCCACTGGTAACACTGCAAGGGACACTCAAGGAACGAGATGCAGATACACACAGACACAGGGTACATATAAGCTGAAATTAAGCAGCAGCTGAATACAGGCTTAGCAACTTTTTGAATCACGCAGTCACAGAATATTTAAGTTGGAAGGGATTTCTTGAGATGACCTTGTCCAAGCCCCAGTGCTGAAAGCTGCCCACCACCATGCCCTGTCAGGTTTTGAATACTTTCGCAGATGGAGTCTCTATAACCTCTCTGGACAAACATGGACAGTGTTTTACCATCCTCAGAGTGAAAAACTGCCTTCTTGAATTCATGCCAGTTATCACATTTTAATTTGTGCTGTCAGTAGGAAATACTGAGATGATTCTAGTTCCCTCATCTTCATTTCTTCCCATCAAATAATCGAATACATAGTATCTATGATCCTCTCTTAAGCCCCTTTTTCTTCAGGCTGAACAGCCTCAGAAGACCCAGCTTCTCCTGATATGAAGGGTACTTTTTCAGTTATCATCTTCAAAGCCCTTGGCCAGACTCAATCCAGCGTGTCCTGGTTTCAGCTGGGATGGAGCTGATTTTTCCTTTACAGTGTCTGGTATGATGCTGCTATGTTTTGGCTTCAGGAGAAAAACAACATTGATACCATACTGATGTTTTAGTTGTTGCTGAGCAGTGCTGCACAGAGCCAAGGACATTTCAGTTTCTCAGCTTCTCATATTGTCCCACCAGCAAGGGAGGCTAAAGGGGCACAAAGTGTAGGGAGGGGACGGAACAAGGACACAAAAGCTGTTTATCTTGCACTGGGGAGCCCAGAGCTGGGCACTGTTCTGACACAGAATTGAACCTAGGATGTGGGCAACTCTAGCTCCTCTCTGGACCCAAGCCTTTGTCTTCACACTGACTTGCTTTCTCAGACTTCAGCCTTTTAGCAAAGCTTACAAAAGTGTGCAGAGTATACCAGTGATATTTTATGGACTGTGCATTTTTCCTTCAGAAGCTTGAAGCCACCAGATTTATCATGCCCACAGAAAAACACCCACAGGCTAGGTATGATTTAGGGCTTCATGGGTGACAATTCTCCCTCATTCTCTGCAAAAGAAGCATCAGACCTTCATTACCAAACTCAGTGCCTTTCAAAACGTGCCAAATGCTCTGTTTCATTAATCCATCTAGATTTCCAGTGCACTTCATGGAAAAACATTCATTTTTAGCTCATGCTACTGGGTTCTTACAGTGCCTACAGTATCAATCAGTCATTTACACTGATGCAAATTATCCCAGTTAATATTTCTGCTAATAGTCTGATTGCAATAATAAGGCACAGCAAGAGCAGTTTAACCTGAACTTAAAGCCAGAGTCAGAGATGAAAGGCTTGATCATTCATTCTTACCCGAATTCCTGCCCTGCAGCTAAATGACTACCTTTCAGGTAACTAAATGAATAAGAGCCAGCTCTCAAGCAGAAATGTAAAAAGGAGTGGAACTGCAAAATTAACCACTCCAAAGGGAGAAGCACTTTGTCTGCCCTGTTTCCAGTCACTGCACTGGTTAAGAGCTGTTCATGGACCAGCCTACAGCAGGGCCTTCTCCCCAACTCTCCAGGCAGTAGGGGAATCTATGGCAGCATGCTGGGGTTCCAGAAACATCCAGCAGCAGTGGGGACACGCCAGGGTCTGAGAGAGACAAATGGTCTATGGCTTTGGCAGACAGCAAGACAAGGCAGAGTACCTACCATTCAGACTTTTCAAATCCATTCTAACTAGAACATCACAAGTGTTTCCACTTCGCTTGATGCACAAAGCTATGATCATGCTGTGCAGTTTTGGTGCTGTTGATATTCTTTCCCAAATTCTAACGTATAGGCTTATGTAAACAGCAGTCACAGAAGTAACAAGAAATCAAACAATCAGAAGAACAGTCAATATATTCTAAAATAAATTCTATAGCAAAGCAGGTAAACAAGACAGTTCTGATCACATTCAGACCTACAAAACTTTGTTTATTTTAATAAAATAAAAACAAAGATTTTTTTTTCAGATGAACACAAAGTTATAAATTAGAATTCACTGGCTTCAACATCATGACTGCATGTACAGGCTGTTGGACAGATACACTGCTAGCCACATAGTATTTGAAAACTATACTTTAAAAAGACAGAAGCAGCTGAAATTGCGGATGACCCCTATAGCAGATCCCTATATGGAAGTACCTCAAAACAGCTCTCAGAAGGACCAGAGCTGGCGATGATGGATATGTCATGGATTAAAGAAAGAGACAATATCTCTGAGTATTTGAGCATGACCGTAACTAAATATTGTGGGTTTGACCCACGATTCTCATAGTATCAAGTTCCCCCGCACTACCTGTGTATCTGCTCCCAAGGCCAGCAGATAATCCAAGCCACCTCATGCTTTCTGTTATGAAAACTCTTCAGCAAAACTGCAATCTCATTACTAGTCACACCTGAGGCTTGAAAGCCAGATTGTGGCTTTAAAATACTGCATGTTCTGGTACTTCTTTCAAATTCTCTACTATCTATATTGCTGTTTCACATTAACAACATTTCCAAGGTTTCAGATTTAGATATTTCTCTTCAGTGCTATCTGCCTTGCCTAGCATGAGCAATGTTGTTTTCATTTAAATAGCACTACCCACATCACTCTGCTTTTAAAGCTATGACAATTCTTGTCATATCACCACCATCTAACAGCAGGGTCTATAGCTCGAGGCCAATATCTGTCATCCACTGAAACCCAAATAAAATGTTGGGGATTACGTCCCCTCACTTCCAACAGCCTTGCACGCAGAAATTTGGTCTCTCAAATCCAATATGGATTGAATCCAGTATAGATTGAATATCCAGTATTCATATTTAAATATATCCAAAGAAGAAATAGAATTAAAAAAAAAAAAAAAAAAAAAAAGAAAAGAAAAAAGAAGGCCATGAATCGCCCATGCAAGAAGTCTGCAACAATTTGCACTGCATTTTCCCTGGACTGAGAGGAGATCCTCACATTGAGGATTTCACTGCCTGCTTTTACTTCTAAATATGTCTGCTAATGTTTCACATTTGTAATTGCTTTTTATTACTTTTTCAAATATTTGCTTCTGTTTCCCAAGCTCTTAAACAGCATTTTCTGGAGAAGGAGGGTTTGAGGCACTCACCAGTGTGTAGCGAACAGGAATTTCATGCAGCTCTCAACAGAGCGTCAAATTCAAGAATCCGCAATACTTGTGCTACAGAACAGATCTTGCCTACAATCCAGCCCTCTGCTTTTCCAATCTCCTGCATTATACTGCAGTTGTCTACTCAAATTTGAAGTTAAAAAAAATTAAAAAGCCAGTGACAAACAGGATAAAACCTGTCTGTATGCAAACTACTGTCAATTCCACAAACAGATTTTTTTTTCTCCTTTAATGTGTTACTTATCATTCTCTCAGGTGTTAATTAAAACAGCAGCGTGAGCTTACATTATGTTTTGTGGGGATTTAAAAAGATTTTTTTTTTTTTTTTTTTTTTAAGAAAAAATTTGAGGGTGTCTCTTTGAATCAAACCTGCTATTACAATGTTAGCAAGAGTTTTTTTTTTCCCCTTAGCCTTGTCAGAAGAGAAATATTATGCACTACGTATTTTGCAGTTTTAGCTTCTATCAGAAGATCGATTAAAGTTTCTAGTGAATTAACACCACATACACCACCAGTACAAGCTATATTACTGCTTCCCATACTCTGGTACCTACATGTGGCCTTACTCAACTTCCCCGTCAATCACTGTACACTATACTTTGGTATTGTGTCATCATATTTTTATAATCATTAATCATGTTACCCAATAAATCCTTGAGCCATTATTCAAGCTACTCTCTTAACGGCTACCCACTTTGCATATTGCCACCTTTGCTGCTCATTTACTGTCATTCCTTTGATCTGAGAACTGTTCAATCAGATCAATAACATGTAAGGAAAATGCAAATGGTTTGAAACAAGAGAAATTCTTTCATGTGAAATATTCACACTTGGAACAAGCCTTTTAACTCTAAAGTTTTGGGTTTTTTTTTTTTGTAAGGTTTGATAAGGTTCTGTGTAAGGATGTAACAAATTACAGCTAAGAAAGAGCAAAGCACAGCACGTTAGGTAGCAAAGTGGTGGTGTGAGGAGGAGCCAGATCTCCACATGCACAATTGGCAAGCCTCCTCCTTCCCAGTGACATGGGAGATAACAGACTGTCCCCTGTGGGACACAGATGTAGTGACAGACAAAAGCCACCTGCATGTTCAAGTCTGTGGGAAACTGCCCCATTTATCCATTTTTCTTCCCACAGATCTCAGACATACCTTCTCCGTCCTTGTCCCGGTCCACATTTCAGACTCTCCCTCTCCTGTCTCATTCTCAGACCTTACTTTGGCATACCTGAGGTGCCACAAACCTGTGCTGCTCTCCTACACACTGCTGTCACTGTTTTATGACCTTGGGGAACCATTTTTGTCAGCCTGCTTTTAACCATAGGTTTTGTCCTGCACAAAAGGATCTCTCTAGCTGCAGACAAACACGCAGCTCATTTCTGTCTGTCAAGAAGATGCACAAGGAATAGGCAAGGTTGCTAAATAGAGTTTGCTATCTGCAGTGACTAAATGCCAAACAGGTATAAATTATTACGTTTTCAGAAAGCTGGTTAATTAAAAAACCTCTAACAACACAGGCAAATGTTCAAGTTTCAAATGTTGTTTTATCAGCATCTTCTTACTCTCCATAGAACAGATTATCATCAATATTATTCTGCCTCTTCTACTGAAGCATTTTGGTGTCTTGAAACAATACTCTCTCTGCAGCTCTGTTTTCCAACTCTACCAACTCTCTAGGCCATTATTTCTGAGGACTTGTATAAATTCCCCCTCTAAAAAAGACTTAAGAGGGAGAAAGAAAAAGTAATATACATCTTCATAGACTATTATGTTCCAGACTTTGTATGTTGAAGTGAAAGCTGGGTGATAAATTGTACCACAAGGCTGTGCAGTTTATCATTTTACCACAGATCCGCACAGCTAACATTGGTATTGCAATACCACTTCTGGGCCTCCAGTGGGCCAGGCCCCCTATGCTAAATGCTGTGCACTTACAATGTCTACTGTGATAGGCCATTCTTCAAAGACCTTGCAAGCTAGAAACACAAAAGAGGTTTCTGCTAATCAATTACATCTCCTTCCTCCAAATGGAAGGGCAGCACCTTTTGTTTCTGTGGCCTTCGTAGCCATAGGAAGGCTGGGAAGGTAGAGAGCAGGACAATTCTCATGATGATCATATGCAGAAGCAGAAGAAAGGAGTCTTTCCTTTACAAGAGCTATATGGGATGTAGTGGAGAGTACTTCCCATATGTAATTTAGAACTATTCAAAAACAGCCTTCCTGAGATATATATAAAATATATATTTTATATATATATATAATATATACATATATATAATATGTATAATATATATATTATATATAGCACACTACCTTCTACAGTGCAGCAGTATGACTCTTATGATTTCACTGGTCTTCATTCAGGACAACTTATTGACTTCTTATCTGCCTTTACCACTCATAAATCTTGCAAGATCCAGCTGATGAATATACATCAAGGTATGAAATAAACAGCTGTTTGAGTACAATATATAATTTTAATATAAACAGTTAACTGTGTAGTATGTGTATTTACTAGTTAATATAAGGATATAGTACTTGATATCAAATTCAACATTTTCTTTGAAAAGTTTGACCAAATCTGATGTGATTTGGTACTTTCCTCTCGATCAAATACATTGCAACTTACTCTGGAGTAAATGGGGAAAACTAGAAGATTGTCAGAAGGAATCTTGTCATGTGTAACTTAGACATCTCGTTAAAATCCAGGCCACCTTCCATTCAAGACAATTGGAAAACTGCTATTAATTTGCAAATAGGTAACATAACCTTCAAACAGAATATTAGCAAAAGTTTAAGCAAGTGGCAAATAGTTGAGCCAGAAATTGATCACTGGATGGTCCTGGGGATATACTTCAGACATTCTTTTATTCATACCTCGATGTAATACTCTCTACTGAGAAAACTATCCTTATTCCAAAGATTTTGCTCTTTAAACATGTGCAAAGATTGAGAAGATGCACTTGTTATGACAGCAGGTCAGGTTGTGAGCTGGCGTAAGTTCCTCTGGCTTTGGAAATTCCATCATTTCATTTGAGCAATGAAAATTTCCACCACCAAGATGTTGCTTATGAAATTTTTGTAAACAATACTAGATACAGTGAAGTTATGAGATCTGGTAACAAACAAAGCCATGAAATTTTGGAGAAAAAAGTTAACAGCAGCTGGGGAGCCATGTGGGTGTTCAAACACAGGTACCTGGTGCCTCAGAATCCTTTAGGAATCTGAGACATTTCACAGGACAATGGTAAATGTTACTCAGGTAATCTATATCCTTTTCAAAGGAATGCAAAGGGCGGCCAGGTGATCTGTCTTAGCTCATCTGAGTACAATAAAATCCAATAGCTGCCACCAGGAACCAAAACCCCACTGCTGGCCTCCCATGGAGAAGAAAGAAAAAGATTTCTTAGTGGTAAGAAAGAGCTTGTTAAAAAACATACAAACAAATGGCTATATGTATATATGTACAGGAGGACTATTTAAGTTGATAGGACAAAGACTGAGAGCAGGAGAAAATGATTTGGCAACCATGCATAAAGTAGGGGGTTAAAACTAGATGATCTTTGAGGCCATTTTCAACCCAGGCCATTCTATGATTCTGCAAAGGCTACTGAAACATCCAAAAATGACAAAAAAAAAAAAAAATCTTCTGACTTGGTTTAACTAAAAAACAGTAAATGTTTTGTATTGCTGAAAGAGTTGCCTGTGAATTAGAAAACGGTGGGTTAGATTTGCACATATGGAATATGTGATCATATACAATAATTAACATTTTCTTTTACCAGAGTATGTCAGAGATTGGAAAATAAAGAGCAGTCCTGGTCCTACTGAACCCAAGGACAATATTCTCAGGAAGCTAAAGGGCTGTTTTGTTACTCTCTATACTCTGTATAATTTAGATAGATAATTTACAATATGATGGCATTAATCCTATATCTGTATTGTTTTCTTTGCAAAACATATTTGTTTATATGGATTGGTGCTGCTGTTATTAGATGTTACAAAAAACACTGCACAACTGTTCAGAAACAAACGTATTGTAACGTTCAATTTTCTACTAAGCAACTGTGATTACTTTCTCCTCCTTTCTGTTTGTTTGTTTTGCTATTTGTTTGGTTTCTAAGACTTTTGAAATCAGTCCCAGGACTTCCACAGCACATAGCTGTCACCGGGCCTTACCTAACCCAAAAAGAAATTTTCATAGAGCTGGTCTCTCCCAGTGACTCCAGGACAAGTGACCACTGTCACAATTTTACAGCCCTGCATGATGCAGCTAAGCATTTGTACTTCTGGCCCAAGTTTCCCCTTCGGCTGATATTCTTTAGTTCTTGTCAGATGCAGCTTGCCAAGAAGCTCAGCTTCCAGTTGTGGTTCACAGCTCCTACTAAAGAAACTGCTTTATTTATTCCTTAAAAAAAGGCTTGCACAGAGGGTGTTAATGATTCTTCTTCCAGCATTGCTGGTTCTACTCAATAAACAAAGCCTCCTACCCCAAAACAGTGTGAAAGTAGTGGAGAAGTGTAAATAGAGCTCAGAAAAAGGAAACAGCTATGAGAAACTAGCCAGAATCCTTTTGGAAAATTCCTAATAGCAGTATCTCCTCACCCACACACACATATTATCCTACCAGAAAAAAAACATATGAAGTGGGCAGCAAAGCACTCCTACAGCTCAAGTGCAAGCAGAAAGATTGGGCTCCACTATAAATACAGACAAACTGCAAGATAGAAAACTGTTTTAGAAATAATTTTATGCAGTGAGCTTCCACCGGCAGGGAAAGGTCATGTGTAAGGTTTGTTTAGAGCAATGCAAGACTAAACATTCTGCCAAGTCTTCCAGCTTTCTGAGACAGAAGAACTTTTCCACAGACTTCAATAACTTCTTCAGGAAACACAGCAAGATATTTCAGAAGCCTTGCCTAAACACCTGCAGTGAAGGATGTAGAAAGTAATACAACAGTGTATTGAATCAAAAATGGGACAGACCAGGAAAATTTGATTATCTTCCTCAGTAATTTAATACATAAGTAGATATAGAAGAGGGATCTTAGAGAGATCTGCAAAGAGATCATTTTGAGAACTGCAAAACCAAGCTGGCTTTTTAAGCACAACCCTACCAAGTAAGGATGGGGCTCTAGCTCTCTGTTTTCACTCCATACTCTGCAGCTGATCTGTATATGGAATTAGGAACCATATTCTTCAACAGATGCCTCTTTTGGAGAAGACTTTCCTTTCCTCCCCCACTGCAGCTCCTGCACACATAGGGAAGAAGCATCCAAATGTCAGCTTGCAAGCTTGCAGCTGTTCAGTGCTCTCATGTGACTCCAGAGGCTTCCCTCACCTGCCTGGGAGCTCCCTCAGCACAGCATCCCCTCCATCAGCTTTTTGGCAAATACAAGAGCAAATATGAGGGTCAAAGCTGGCACTGGCATTTAATGTAATAAATACTACCTGCCACTCATACCTCGTGCCATCATTTTGAGTTGAAGATGCACCAATAAAAATGCTCTGTATTTGCTGAGTGACAACACTCAACCCTTAAAGCAGTCTGCACTGTGCAGTGTAAATAGCGACGCCCTTAATTTTTTTTAATCCTTCCTCTGTAATCTCCAGCACACAACACACGCAACACAAATGATTATTTTTCCACTTTATCCTCAGCTGATTTCAGTTCATTTCTGTTCTTGGAGATTTCTATTGTGCATAAGTTCAATACAAATACACCATCTGTAATTGGATCCCAAACAGACAACACTGAACTGTCTTTTTTTTCCCCCCCACTGATGCTCAAGACTTCTGGCAAATGATTAGAGGGCTCTTCTCTGTGTTTCAACCCATAATTAAAGGACAGGACTATCTGGTGTCTCATTCCTCAGGCTCACAGTTCTGTGTGAGCTGTAGACATTTTATAAACATGTAACAAAACTTACCAAGAAGACTAACTTTACACTGCAACCCAAGTGGAGAAGTTACAGATAAGAAATGCCAAGAAAATATTCAGAAAAAAAATAATCACTCAATTTTTCATTTACTTACTTGCATTAAAAAAAAAAAAAATCTCTAATACCTGATTTAGTTGAAGTGCAACCTTTTCCTAAAAGGCCAAAGTCATTGTATTGTTAGCCAGATGCTTCACAGTGGCCTCGTGTTTCAGGATATGAGTTCAAATATGGAAAAAACTTACCTAGCCTGAAAAGCTGGAGATTTTGAATCTGTTTCACTGATTATTTCTACTTCTCTCAAGATGAGTGATGAAAATGTACCAACCAGCTTCATGCTCTGCTTATTTGCACCAAAGCAAAACTATTCATGCTGCATTCACAACTTCGCTGAGCACACTGCAAATAGCTGGTTGCCTTTAGGCTGTTCTTCTCCAAGTTTTTGACCACAACCTTCATCAGTTAGTTTTAAAAAATATAATGTTTCTGGTTATTACCATGACATTTCATGAAATTGATATTCTCTATTATATAGTAACAGGAAAATAACATCAGATACCATGCTATTTAAATTACTTATCTAAGAGCTTTAATGATCTGTTGTATTTCTCCCTTCTATTCTGTGTGCAGCACTTGAATTAACTTTCATCTGTTTTTGCTGTTTCTTTCAAGTATAAAAAGGCTTCATTACGCAGAATCCTGCCAGCTTTCTCTACCAGCCTGCCCTTTTGTAGGTCTCCAGGAAGGGAAATGGTGCTGGATTTCACCAAGTATACCTTGTGCTCAAGAATCCCCTCTGACTGTCCTTATCAGACATCCTCTCTAAATCATTGCATTTTCCAACCATGACACAGGCTATGGTTAATTTTTCCTATAAATATATTAACTCAATTGAGAAAAATCAGGTTAGGATGACTGGGGAAGATGGAGAAATGGACTGAGGAAAGCATCTGAGCTGGAGCAAATCAGAGACATGGTTTGGACAGAGAGGGCGTTACTCACGTTTATAGGTGACACTTCCAGCCAGAATCCAGCACATAGTCTTCCAGTGGAGCATCCAGAGCAAGAGAAAGAAGGTGAGGTTCCCTTTTCCACATGCAGCCACTGAAGTCAGAAGACCTAAATAACAGTTTTGTGCTGCTGACTGGCTGCTGTTGTACAGGGAAGGAATTACTTCCTGCCTACCAGGTTTAAGTCCCTGCAAGCACTATATTCCAGCATGGAAGCCAGGAGGAAAATCTATTGCCTCTCAACGTGGAAAGAGAGGAAAGATCTACTAAGCACAGAGGACAGTCACATCACCATCAAGTCATCACAGATGTGGGATGGGAAGAATAGGTTACATTTTCTGTTTGGGTTTGGAAACCAGCCAGCATAACTATTTAATTCCTTCTCACAATGCTTTTATCCATACCTTTTAAGTAAGTTTTATTAGAAGGCAGGCTAATTTCAAATGGCCTTTCCTCTTGTCTTGTTTGCTTGTTTATAAGCATTAGAACTTTTGTATGAAAGTAGATGGCCAGAAGGAAAAAAAAAAAACACAAAAAAACCCTATAGATTAGCATGCCATTTACCCTGCAAAGAACTTTAAAAAAAAAATCCCTTGTGCAAAGTTAAAAAGAAGAGGGATCCAGACAAGTAGAAAGACTTCAGTATCTTCCTTTTCCCTCTGCATAGTCAGAGAAAGAAAAGAGGTTATTTGTGAAAAGCCACCATGGACTGAGCCTGCAGTCTGATAAACAACAATAACCTTTTTCTTGACACTAATTCCTTTATTATATTTTTAGAAGAATTTAAAAGCCACTTATTTTTGAAAACTATGATTTCAGGAAAAAGTATAATTTTCACATTTCCTCTGATGTGTTGTGTGCCCTGCTGTGTTATGACATTTCAAGTTTCATCAAGTCACATTAATTTAGATTCTCACATGTTTTCTCAGTGGAACCTGCTCTCTGGGTCAATTTTCATTCATTGTTTGATCACTTTAATGTATTTGTATTACTGAATATTTGGGCCATATTAACTGATCTTCCCATACCCCATGCTTGCAATTCATTAGCAATGATTTCTCCTCTCTACATGAAGAAAGAAAAAAGAAATGAGAGAGAAAGAAAATGAGAGAAAGACAAAGACTTAGGAAAAAAGTGAACAGCAATTTAGAGCAGAGCCTGGGATGTAGCCTGGTCTGTCACTCAGCTTATACTAGCAAATTTTCTCTGGTGCGACCAATGTAGATTGGTGACCCGGTAGAAACCTGTATAATAAACATATTTCTCTGGTTTTAAGACTTCCATTATTTCATTCTGTGTTTTGACAAGCATGCTTGAAGCAGTGCAAGTTTTAGAGATTTGCATTGGCGTTAAGTAAAACAGTCTGCTGGATCCCATCAGTACAGAAAGCCATCCTATTTTCCAGGCTGGGTCAATGCTGATGTGAGAGCTGAACACCTTTGTGGTGTTGGACCTCATTTGGGTCCACTCTTCCACAGGCTGAGGCACAGCACATATTTGTAGGGATAAATGCAGCCAAGATCAGTCACTGTGCCTCTTCATCCAAACCCCACTGAGCCTTGCTGCACACAGTGGTTAAGATTGGGGTTAGAAGTCTGCCCTACTGCCCAGAAGCCCAAGCACTCAGATTTCTGCTGCCCCTCCCTCAGATTGTGCCTGAAAAGCTGAAATACCCAAATTTGAACTCCTTAAATTCCCAGAGGGCATGGAAAGTTTATGCAGAGGCACAGCTAAGGCACAGTTTCACTTTTCTTGCCGCTCCTTCCATAAACAAAGGTCAAATGATAAAACAGTAAGCAAGGGAAACAGCAAATTTTATCTAATCTTTCCTTATATTTATTAAATTAATGAGTGAATTGCCCACTTCTTCCCATACTTAACCCTGGAGGTGAGGACATCACATAGAGCTCAAATGTTGAATTGGACTTTAAAATTTTTGTTGGACTCTCAAACTTCAAAATTCCTTTCCTAGTCCTAAAAGCAGCTCCACCAGTGGAAGGGGACAAAGCTGGGGATGGGAACTTGTCTGACACAAGCATTTCAGGTCTTTGGGTTGCATTGTCTTTAACCTGTTTGGAGCAATCAGGTGATGTAGTTTGTTACTGATGGCTGGATTTCAGTGCAAACCTTTCTTCCAGACTTTTCTAATTCTGGGTGAGCTGCCACAAAGGCAAAAGACCAGAAAACTCTATAAACAGAGGGGAAACTCTTAAATGTAACCACAGCCACTGAGAAACCAGCCTGCCCACTGCAATGGTCTCCTCTTTCTGAACAAAGATGCTGATAAAGCCTTCCCTAAAGGATTGGCTGAAGCAAACTAAAGACATCAAAGCCATGAAAAGTGGGCAGAGAAGGCTTGTCAGAACAACTTGAACAACCTTTGTATAACTGACAGCAAATGGGCCAGTGCCACATGCTCTCCAGGAGGGAAAACAGCACAGCAATGACAGCATATCCATTACCCTCTGGATGCTGGTGACAGCAAGAGTAACTTATGTTCTTACATTTAGAGATTAAAGACAGCAACCAGCCCCAACAGGACATTATGTCCCCAGATGTTGTGCAGCAAAGGATACTTGTATAAAGTGGCAGCGGCATACCACAGGTAGAAGCACACAATGGCCAGGGTTGGAAGGGACCTCAAGGATCATGAATCTCCAACCCGCCTGCCACATGCAAAGCCTCCAACCTCCCCATTTAATGCTAGACCAGAAGCAGGCTCATTTCTCCCAAGGGCAGCACCAAAAAAATCCCTTCCATGCGCAGAGTTTAGCACTAAGTGGCTACAAACAATGGTTCCTCACTCTTGCTTGGGCTGGGAAAAACACTACTCCTGCTTCTCTGGGTGTAACTGAGATAATATGGTAACTTGTACTGACGCAAAGCATTATCTTGCCAGCTACTGCACGTGAAATCCAAACCAATCTTCCTTTTGCCAAGGAATTGTACTTATGATATAATACATCCACAATAGTACATGAAGAAGAGCCTGGAAATAAGCATTTGACACAGTCCATACCAAAAAATTCTTCAATCAAGGAAAAAAAAAAAAAAAGCTGTTAAAACCTCCTGAAATCCCTTCCCAGCAGCCTGCTGCAGGGGTGAACAGATTCACTCTTCCTTCAAATCAAAGCCCTTTGTTTTTTCTTGCGCTTCCCACTCTTCTTTCTGCCTTTACATTGTAATCAATACAGTCTAAGCTTAGGGAATATTACCAGAGCCATGATTGCAACCTCTAACATTATAATCCATAGGGTTGCTGGGAGCATTAGAACATTCAGGATAAATTAATTCAGGGTAAGTTAAAGCTTTGAAGCTAGGAGCATCACCAGGCTTTTGAAGCTTAAGCTCTGTTTAGATTACTTGATTAAAGTAGGTCCAAAGCTTCGCCAATCAATATAGTTTGCTTAGGAACAGAGTTGATACTGAAGCATATTTAATGGGATCTGCAGCACCCCGCCCAGAAGACAGTCCTTGAAAATGAGATAACATGCTGGGGGGGTGGGGAGAGGCAAAATCATTGCCATGTTTTGTGCACGTCTGCAAAGCTTACTTGCAGTGGCTGTAAGAAATATCTTGTGCAAGGAAAATGGGAGCAGGGGAATCAGTAGGAAATTTTAGACTTGGGAGAGTAACTGAATTTCTTTTAATCTCAAATTCTAAAAAAATGACCCAAGGTGCATAGATCTATCTACATCCATGCACTCTTAAAGGCATAGGCTTGCCCTTCAGCCAATTTCAGTTTTGCCACCAGTGCCATGGAATTAGGGCTGAGGGTTTAGTTACTTGGATGGCAACAGCTCTGAAAAGATTACTGACGTCGTACCTACAGCCAACGTCAAACAAAACACCATTCTTTGTACTAAAATAAGGAGCTACAAGAGCCAACTGGTACGTAGGGTTTTCCAGCTCCCATAACATTATAACATTTACATAATCTCTTTAAAATACTACAATTTTAACAGCCTAGTGAACTTTGCTGGGCTTTCCACAGAACTGAGAACAGCCAGTACCAACACTGAATTTTGCCATCAAAGTCTACAACATTGTATCCACACTAAATAAAGTTAAAGGCCAGATCTTGAACTGCTGAAAAGTCATATTATCTGTGTACAGTTCAGCTGAAAAAGATGTACTTTAGCCTGAACATTAGATCACGCTTGAGAAAAGCCAAAAAATACAATTTTGTGGTATTTTGTTGGTCATCTGAGAATAGGAGCATGCAACAGTACACCCTGCTGAGACTTACAGTAACAGGGGAGAGCACAGGTTCACCTTTGTCCCTCTTTCTTTGCTCCACAGTTATGCCTGCCTGGTGATTCACGTGTAAAGTTTCCCTCAAGTAAGGATTGGGGAAAGACAAATTAGGAGGTCAAGACAAATCAAAGAACACCCACAAAAATACTTTGCATCAGCAGAGCACAAATGAAGCTAACGCTGCAGTTGGCAGAATGTAGGGCAGCCCTCTGGTTAAGAGCTGGTAAAGCCCTGGTTACACGGAATGGTTCGACAGACAGTGCTTGAGGTCCTGGGCCGCCATGCAGGGAGCTGCGCTTGGCCACCTGCAGTGGACAGGAGGTGAACTCCCACAGTGAGTGGCTCTCATTAGGTGGAAGCTGTGGACAACTGGGGCACTCAGTCAAGGGGAGGAAATGACAAAGATGGCTTCAGTGCCAGCCCTGGTGGTTGGAAGTAAGGCTGTCTTTTGTACTCCAAGGGAAAACATAATCCATTTATACTTCTAATTGGACTTGATTAGATATTTAGACAACTTATCTGCAGTAGCTATTTAAGTGAATTAGTTGTGTGTTTCAGCCTATTGACTATCTAGAGGGCTCTCACTTCATGGCACAGCATTTCTCCTCCACTTCCACCACAAATACTAGCCCTGGCTCCCACAACAAGTTTCTCAGTGATGTGATGCCTTTCAGGACACCCTTCAGCTTTGGCAGTCCCTCTGCAGCCCCCTGGTGCTAGAGCTCTGGGCTTTTCTCCCTTCTCCTAACCTTGATGGTCTGAGTGGGCTGGGTCTTACCCAGAGAACTCTGCCCATGCCCATCTGAAACACTTCTAGGAGGACGATCCTTTTGGCAGTCACTTCTGAGCTTCTCATCTGCCTCAGAATCTGTATTTTATAGACCATACCTGCTTTTTAAAATGAAATATGTTTGCCTTTTCACTTTTTTTAATACACATCATATAGTGATCCTCATGGCAAGCTCTCATGTATTTTAGTGGCATTAACAGCCTGCACCAACAAACAACCAGAGGTTCTTTGAGGGATACAAGCTTTCCCTGCCTTTGGGCCCATGACCTTTTTTTCTCCCCATGAACCCTAAGTGAGAAACGATTATAATTCAGCCTTTCAAATACAGCTAGGCACAAGTGTCTACTTGGCTGTTTCAAGAAGAATTGCTTAATTTTTTTATTTTTTTTTTCTTCCCAACTCTAGGAAATAAATATTGCCTTTTCTTTTTCCTCCACTGACACTTAATGCTGAAAAGAAGCTGCCTAGCATAGGCTTCAGTGCCCTAAGTTCCTCTGTGAGGATCATAGCAGGGCCCTGCTTCTTGGCCACTGATGTGTTCCACAGCCTGGGGTCTTCTGCAACCCTTCCAGTTGCTGTGAGTATGGCTGATTTGGATTACAGTACAGCCTGGTGGAGATGAGTAATTTTCTTCCAGTTAGGTACATTGTCACAGGCTGTTAATTTTACTGCAGGCTCATTTGAAAGGAGTGGGGAAGCAGCATAGCAAGGCAAGCAAACAATACAGCACAGAGCTTGGGACATCTGAGCAATCAGGCTTCTTGCTCCTCGAATTTAAGCAGCCCTGTTTTCACATCTGTTTGCACTCCAGCTTACTAAGACAAACACAATGCCTGTGTAAGACTACGTCTTTCTGAGAGGTCAGACTCTGGGCTAAATCTAGGTAAATAGCTGATGGTGCAAAAATGGAGATAAAAAGAAATGTGAAAGATACATAGTACCCAGATTTTCTACTAGATGCAGTCTGACATCTAGAATATACTGCAGTTGTCCAAAATGAAGAAAAACAAGATGCAAGGAACAAGAAAAGAGGATGGAAACGCTGCTTTTCAGAAGTAGAAATGCATCCTGATGTGTTACCCAGAAGTCAGTTGATAATTCTCCTCCAAGTCATTTCATAAACAGCATGATTTCTAGACTGTGATTTTGTTATCACTCACATCAGCACTCACCAGCCTCCAGGCCACTGGATACAGTGACGCTGAGGCTAACCAGTTCAGGAAAAGCCCTCCAGGCATTATGTTAATATTACTTAACATCAATAGCTAGTGAGGAGCCAGACTCCCTGAGCATCCCCAGAGCCTCCAGACAGTGACAGAGAGCCACAAGGTTACACCTACAGAAGCTCTTCCAGCACCCAGGGAGCCTCACCTCATACTGTGAGCACCTGTTTTAGATGTTTACAGTTAGGAGATGTTAAATGGCTCTGACTTCTGCCTATAGAAAGTTAATACTGAAACCGGTACTGTGTGTTGTCACTTGGGGGATAATCTAGTACAAATATTAAGTGAATGCTCCATCACTGTAATTGAATGTTACTGTTCAGACAGTGGCACTTCATTACTAGGGAGGAAGAAGTCACACAAGGCAACAGTGGCCCAGATCTCCAGGAACAGCTGCAGTGATGGGACAAGGGCTGTGATGGCACAGAACAGGCAGCCAATATGCTTTAGAGCAGGTAAAATGCTGTGAGAAGTGGTGAAATCAGGTAGGGTTGTCTGTCTTGCCCGGGGTACTCAGTTTCTCTTTGGATTCTCCTTTTTTCCCCCCTCAGAAACCCCTGGCTCAACAAGGAGTGTATCTATGTGGAGACCCAGCAGAGCTCATAGTCAACCCTGCCCAGGCAAACCTGCCTAGGACACACTCGCATAGTTTCAACATCCTGAAATGTGGCTCAGATCATCATTCATGCCACCAAGTTGAAGTCTTTCAAAATCAGAAGATCTTGCAGAGGCAAAGCCATCCTGATTTCCAGAGTCAGATACTAGCACTTGCTTCTGACAGGGCTTCCTTTGCCCAGGGCTCTGGGATGTCTCAGAGCCAGCACCAGAAACCTCTGTTCTGCCACATCTTTCTCCCCTGCAGTCAATGAACACTTTCCTTTCCCTGCTCTTCCCACTCATTGCTTGCAAAGCTCAGCGATTCAAAATAGCTGATTTCAACGTCTTTCAGACAATATTCCCCAAATCTAGTTTATGCATGGCAGATCTCCAGCTGAACAGGAACAGCCCCTCCCCACTGCTGTGCTAGGAAGGACAGCAAGCCTTGCCCACCTGCAGTAGGCCAGGTCTCTCCCTCCAGGGGATGATCTTCTTACATCACTGCATGACACAAACCCCACTGTATTTGAATACACAAGTAGTGTGGCTTCAGTAAATAAGGTGGTGAATGAATTAGGTTAGAATAAGCAAGTGCAGTAATTAGTATGCCAACAGCAGAATAAAGCTATTTTTTAAATCACCAAACAGCATTGCTCTTTACTATGATTGCAGAGATTATGTAAGATGGTGATTAAATCAGGTCCCTGCATCACAGACGGATCCATGTTTTAGAGGTACAGAAACAAAGTTGCAGAGGAATGAGAGAGACAGCATTGTTTTAAATGGCTCTCTCTGTTCGCATTTCCTAATGAAGTGTAAAGCAGCTGCATCACCAACCTCTTCCAACTCAGGCTACTTTTTCTAGGCAGCATTTTGCCAAGAAATATTTCCTTTTTAAGATCAGCTGAGTACTTCTGGGAACATCAGCTCAGGAGAAATCTGCTGCATCACACCCCAGAACTCAGCCGAGTCACCAGGCATCCCTTATGTGCAGCGCTGACACCTACAGTGCTTCCAGCAGAAGTATTTCACTCATTTGTACATCACTTTGTTGAAGATTCTGCACTTTGAGACCAAGCTACCAAAAAAAGATGCTGCTGTTTTCAATCACAGCTACTTGGAAAAAGCCTCTAGAAATTGATTGTCATTAAAGACTTGGCAAGAACACTGCTTATGATGATAAGCAGAGATTTTAAAGTTTTGTGTATACTGCCTCTTGCACTGTAACGCTCAGATTGCTGTATTTACCATCATTATTTGATTTCTTACACCACAGTGGAGAGCAGCATTGCTAATCAAATATAAAGAGGCAGCCAATCCCAACACAAATAGAAATATAAATATAAGCCTGCACATTTATAGGCAATCAGGACTATGTCAAACAGCATAAGAGAGCACAGTATATGCTTGTTGTTAAATCAGACAAACGTTTGTCTCACAATATTTTCACAGCTTCTCACCACTGTTAATCAATCATCAGCTATATTTTAAGATGAAGTTTCAAAATGCTTTAATTACCTTAGTGGGAAATATGCCCAATTATAGCATCATGAGTTATTAAAGCTGAGAATTTATTCATTTGTAGCAGTTTTTTAACAAAACAGACGCAACAGAAACTGTTATTATTTGATTTCCTGGCATAAAAGATCTCTAACACACAGAAAAAAAGCCATTTGCCATTACTTGCATTACATTCTCTGATTTCTTTCTAGACAGCTTCGTCAGACAGCATACATAGGCAAGCAGTAACAACACACGTGGCCTTCCTTGCAGGAACATCAAACCGATATAACACAAAGACCATACAGACAGGCATTTTGCACTTACCCATTCTGTCGAAGATGTTCTCCTCCTGCAGACCACCGAGGTGAACCTGGGCACACAACACCTCCCATCAGGTCTCCTCTGTTCAGTGCCCCCTCAGCCTCATGCTAGGATCTGTGAAGGATCTCTACTTCAGCACAGAGGTGGCCAGAGAGGCTCCCGAACAGCCATGCTGTCACGTAGGGAGCATTGGGCAGCAACAGCTATCAACACCCCAGGGGATTCGGTAGGCGCATGCCTCTGCATCCTCCTCAGACGCAGGCCAGAGAGCCCTGATGGTGCTTCAGCCTGCAGACTTAACTCAGCACATACCCTCAGACAGCCAGTGAGGGGCTGTGGTTACCAGGAGACCCCAGGTTTCAGCCTAAGGGCACTTCCAAGCTACAGCCTTGACCCAGTCACACTAAGAACCAACCAGCTCTGAGCTGAGGTCAATAAAAAGGAGAAACCAGCTGAGCACCATCACTACAGATGAGCAGAGTAGGGCAGGTGCATTTAATGAGGGATCTAGCAAATATGGGGGCTGGAAATCCATTTCATAGCAACAGGGGTATGCACATCTCAGAGTGATAGACTGCAGTCTGTAGATCACTTACGCTGCAGCTTGGACACCTCTCAGGGCCTCTGTCCTATAGTGGTCTGTTCTGGGGGTAGGGACAGCCCATAAGAAAGAGGAGCTAAGCAGCGAAAGAGCCTCACAGAAGTCTCTTGGGCTTCTCACACTGCCTTGCAGCTTGCCAGAGGCATTCTGACAAGCTGTGTGTAACCTGTGGTAAAAAATATGGATGTTAAGGCTGGAGGTAGGACAGGTGTTCGTGTAAGTGGCTGATTGTTTGTGTGCTTTCTAAATACCCAAATGAGCGATCAGCAGTTTGTGTTAATTGACAATAAAGTAAAATTTGCCACTTGAGACCATTTTGCCCGCGACAGACAAATTTCATGGTTGCACAAAAAGCCTGTAGCACCGCCAGGGTTCAGCCTGCCTCACACCGAAGGCCTAGGGCAAACTGCTTGGGTCTTCCTGCAACTCCCTGAAGGGAAGCCTCTGTTTAGAAGCCGTGAACCTCTGCTGGGCTGTGGGAGCCAGCTATCCCCTCTATGGCAGTTCTCTGAGTGCGCTGAGGTGCTGCAGGCTGTGAGGCCGTGGGCAACATGTGGCGCAATGGTGGCTGGGCCAGCAGCAGGAGGGGAGCCAGCAGGGGAAGATGGTGCAGAGCACAAGTTACACGTATTCTCTTCAGCAGTCTCCTCTCGGTCTGAGATTTTTGGTCCTCACCTTCATTACGTTGCTGCCACAGTGGATGCTGAGAATACATTGCAAAAGAGAACTTGTGCGGCTCTAAGTAGCGGCAGAAAAAGTTTCTGTTAGACAAAAGCATTCCTTCTTCTCAGCCTCTTTACGAGTTAAATCTACATCTGAGGCTCTTCACAGAGCCCATGTTCCACAACACCTGAGGAATGATTTGTAAGATTTTTCTCTTCAGATTCACTTGAACTGGAGAAAGCTACAAGGCAGCTACTATTCCTTTGTATCCTTTACTGTTCACCTTCTGAGGAGATGACTTGCGTGCTGTTTCCCCCGTTCTAGCTTCATTTTGGCTAGCAGATCTGTGCAGACAGGCATTGAGTGGCTTGGGTGCACAGCACTGATCCCTGTGGCAGTCTGGGAGCAGCCTCAGGAGCAGGACATCTGCTATAAGGTGAGGGACTGATTCGCTTTACGCAACCGGCTTTCAAGCTTCACAGTATTTCCTCCAAGCATTCCCTTTGTACTGCAAGCTACAGGAGTAACTTGGCAAAAGGACTGGGAATCCTGTGCTGCAGAAACCAGCATAAAGATTAGTAGGCACTGTTTTTCAGACCAGTCCTGTTACATATGTCTGATTACTGAATCTCTTCAGACAGAATCATAGAGATTGGAACCGGCCACTAAGATAATCCAGTCCCACCATCAACCCATCGCCACCAGGCCCACTGGCCAGGTCCCTCAGTGCCACATCTACGTTTCCTGACTCCACCACCTCCCTGGGCAGCCTGTGCCAATATCCCACCACTCCTCCTCAGAAGAAATTTTTCTTAGTAATTCCCAGGAAATCAGCTTTGTTTCCAGGCTGCAAAACTTGATGACAAAGGAAGATCAGACTCTAAATTAAACAGCAATTTAATATGATATCTAGTAATTTGCATATGACAGCAAATTAACACGATTCCTACTGCAGTGAAAATACAAGTAACATTCCACTGGGGTCAGAAGTACTTAAAAATGAAGCAATTCATTTGTGAAAAAAAATCACTGTTTTTCCTCTATAATACCTGAGTGTATTTTGAAGACAGTACTCACAAAACTACAATTGTTCAATTGATGCAACTCAGTAATTTTTATTGCAACTGGAAGACAATACATCACAGAAACTTTATGGTAGGTTTTGGGAAAGTGTTATTTACAATAATAATTGATGAAGTAGTTTGTCTTTGGCAATATGATTACACATCAAGAAAATGTAAAATGCAAGTATGCCTCTAAATCAACATTTTCATATTCCCTAAAGATCAGCTGATTGCACTTGTCTTCGGACTGCTCATTTAGGTAAACACAAATACAACTTAACATCACTGTTCATTCCCCATCACAGTTTGTATTTTAATATTGATGAAATTGGCAGTTTCAGACGCCAAGTACAGGAAAAAAAATTGGCTTATCACTGTACTGAATTAACATATTGGCCAGTTAAGGTCCTGTGACCCTTAAGCACTGATATTAAATCTCTTGGTCTTTTGATTGCTTTATCACTTTTTTTTTTTTTTTTCTGTAAAACAAAATATTTCAGAAATTACAGATCAGAGTATAAAAAAAATGTACAAGTCCATAATGCTTTTCATACACACACAAATCATTCCCCCCGACATTTTACATCATGGCAGTTTTAAGTAGTGAGTGTGAATGATGCAGGCATGGAACTGGTTATCAGGTACAGGTATTACTTTCAATTGTCATCCCACACACATACTCAGAAATGTACAATGCTCTGTTAACTTAAAAATGTACTGAAGTTCAATGGTTAATCTGAAAGAAAAAATGTCTTGGCATTTTAGGCCAGAGTAAAGAGATTCCCATTTCTAGATGATGGCCGTTGCAGAATGCAACACACAATTCTAGCACAAGTTGCAGTTATCCCTTAAACCCTCAGATAATGAACTCTCAGACTGCTGGCCTGATCCAACGGCCAATGAAATTAAGAGAAAAGAAAAACTGAAACAGAAACGCCTTCCACTGCCTGTGAGAGGCTGTTCCATCAGGCCCGTTTCCCCTTTTTGCAAAAGGAAACGTGATACAGTAGAAAAACCATGATACAGCTTCAGATAAATACTTCATGTTTCAATGCTAAAACAAAAACAAAACCCAAGCTCCCCAAACCAGGAAAGGCTACTTATTAGAACAACTCAAAGTGACCTCTAGATCATTTCTGGTTTTAAATGTACACCAGCAAAATACAGCACCATAGACACATTAGGTTGAGACTTTTTTTGGTCAGTGAAGCTAGTACTTGTTGGCTGAACTGTGGAAGAATTGTAAGGTCATGTACATGATAAAGCAACCCAGCTGACAAGTCTCTGCTTAATTCAAGAATAACCAGTACTAGAAGTAAAAATGCAAAAAAAAAAAACAAAACAAAACAAAAAAAAAAGAACAAAAAAACCCCTAATAAACCACCATTAATACTTTCTAAAGAAAAGGGGATTAGCAGATGAATTCACAAATGTATGCAGATTTATACAGAACACCGAATGTTGTGTGTAAATCCTTATAAACTCCAGCTTAAAACAGAAACACACAAATGTATAGTTTGACTTACACATTCCATTTCAAAGGAAAAGAGACATCATTACAACTTGGTAACTGTGCTAAATGCAATATAAACCAAACAGAAATTCAAAGTTTGGCAGATAACTAAGAAGAGGGTTATCACTTAGGTTATATAGCAAAGTGTTGATGTATATTACATAGAGTAGTATAAATAATAAAAAAGTATTATTTAAATTAGATCACAGTGCTGCATTATGTGCATAACAGTGTTTGATATATTACTGGAGGGCTGTGAAGAACACTACTAAAACTTAACTGGTCAGACAGTCAACACTGATATTCTGTTACAATCAAGAGGATGTATGGTTCAAATGCTCTTTTGGTGGCAAAGTCAAGAAAAAGTTTTCAAAACATTTCCTGTAAAGTATGCCCATGAGCTGTTCAAGCAGCAGCGGGATACTCGAAGGAACGTCTGCATTCTCCATGAAGTGAAGTAAATTGCATTGCATCTGGAAGTAAATGCATTCTCTCTATACGTTAATCCTGGAGCACAGGACAGCAATGTTTGAAAAAACTACTTGGGCCAGATCAAAGGAAAAATGGTAATAATAGAACAGTATAGATTTTCAAGAGCACCTGGATGTCTGTAGCTCCATTGACTGCAAAGGAGACGAGACACCCTGAGGTACTGGAAAATCCCAGACTGTGCCTATCTGCATGTTTAGATACAGAAATAATTCCAGAAAAATTAGGATCTCGATGATTTGGCTACTGAGAAAATGGCCATTTTATCCATGGTGCCATTTGGCATACAACTTAGGATTTAGTACGTTCAAGTATGTTGACACCCCTCTACCCCACTCTGGTGAAGAACACAGCCCACAGAGCTTCCTTGTATCTTTTGCAAAGGTAGACAGTAATTCAGTTGAACACTGGAAGCTGATGCACCTCCTTTGGGATTCTTTTCTCCCAATTTAAGGTAAGACAGGAGTCAGCCTGGACATCACTTGAATTACCAGTAAGAATACAGCCACAGGCTTAGTTCTGCGGTCCTAACAGCATGTCTCATCAAATTGCTTTCAGAAACTGCTACGGGATGTTGTATTACAGCTGTTCAAGAACCGTGCCCAAATCTCTAAATGCAGGCAAAAATCTGCATCAAAATGACTTCTCATGAGAACATCCAACTGCTTGCAGCATGCAAACATGACCAACAGATTTCACCTCCCTGAAGACTCCTGTGAAATCTGCTTGTGGCATCTGGACTGCAAGAGCTTCTCCCTGCAGAGGGTATATTTCCAAGGAAACTCCTGGTGAAGTCTGAGTGACCCCTACAACACACATCCATATGAAACTTGCCACTAAAAGCTTGCTGACCTACCAGGATTCCTCTAGTCCCCACCTGTTCTGGAGAACCATTAATTTGGCAATACTGATAGGGTGAGGAAAACAGAAAGTTAAGAGATTCTATGACTTCTCACCCCAAAATGGCTTAGTAAAGAAAGGAAACAAGCAAAACCCAACCACCTCATGTCTGGCAAGTGAGAGAGCTTGTAATGCAGTGCAATTACCACCCAGTTTTGGCATGACTCACTGTAAGGAGAGACAATTGGGTTGAGGAGATGACTTTTTTTTTCTTCTGGAAAAACACACTCAATTCTTAATAATAATTAAAACAAGATAGAACTTTTCTGATGAAGTATTACCAATTCTGACAAAGCTGCCATTTTTACCTAGCCACAAAAATGTTTTAAAAGGCGACTCATAAATATTTTATACAAGTCCAAATTATATACTTGTCAATAGTTAGAGGAAGCATCAAGTCATCTGTTGATTAGCACTCAGCCAAACTGTGAACTCCTCAGCAGATCAAATGAGGAGGAACACATTTCACATGAAAACAGACACCTGCCAACAGTTTACGTCTACCAGCAAGTATAAAAAGGTGTTGAAGTCTTAGATAGATTATATATGTGTATACTTATAAAGATAACCTGCTTAATTAGATATTTATGCAAAATGACCAATTTCTAAGGTAATACTAGTGGTAATTACATATTTAGCCACCAAGAGTCCACATTAATGAATAGTACTTGCTGTGCAGCAGACACTGATCTTGTTTGCACTGATGTACTGCAGTCAGTAATAATGCTTTGCAATTAGTGTTTCGACTGGGCAGGATCTGGCCACCAGCAGACAACGACATCGCCTTCTCTGGAGGAAAGAAATGGCAGAGCCCCATTTTCAGTGCATTTTCTGCCATGAATTTGACTTTTAAATGTTGCTTTCTGGTATATATTAAAATACCTCCTCTGCAGAACAACTTATGCATTAATGAGCAAAGGTGGTGGCAAGCTCGTACTGTACTACTTCGTATTTCAAATGACTGCCCTCGAAGTTTATAAAACAATGAAGGACCGAATTCTCATGCGCAGGACTGTGTGGTTCAATGCCTGTGCATTCTGCCTACAGACCAAGTGGCAAGGGACTGTCGCAGCCCAATCACACCAAGAGGGCTCTATCAAAATGGAAAGACATGGCTCATCCATCTCCACGCTCCATTGCCAACAGAAAACTTTGTTTTCCCCAACTTTATCTCAAAAGCTGTAATATGCTGCATGTCTCAGCTCCAGGACCAGCAAACAGGAGAGCACAGAGCTGTTCCCTGCACCATCCTTGGCTCCCTCCTTCCTTATCTGCATAGCTGGCAGTCATGTTCGGCTCCAGCAGCTGTCATACAATCCTTGACAAGGCTCCCTGGATCCCAGGGCACACTGAGTGAGATGGGAGGAGAGGCACAATTTTGGCACACTGCCCCTGGCATGGTCCTGTTTTTTGTATTACAAAACGTTTGTGGAGCTCGAGAAGGCTGCCAGGTCCAGCCCAGTCTACTGGTTGGTCTTTCCACTTCCTAACTGCATATACACCAAATGCAACTCTCCTTTCACTCCACTGAGAGGGAAGTCAGACCCTTCCCTAACTCACTCTTCAGGAATCAGATCCACCTTGGTGCTGCTGACTGAACAGTTTTTGGGATATACACCTGTATTCTCTATCAGAAACCATTTCATTTTGTTAAGTGGCAGGGTTTTTCAGTCCCTGGGATTTTCTCCTTGTCTCTAGGATATTTTAAATATGGAACTTTTTCATGCCAAAGTGACGAATCCAGGTGAGAGAGACTGCATTATCTATTTCATGGCTTCCTTGGCTGCACGGATCTCCAATCTAACAATCACCGTGCCAGGAGAGAAGCACTATACCTGAATCACACCCTCTGTTGCACTGTTTTTTCTCAGGACACCTCAATAAGGCTGTTAATAACTTCATTTTCTCATGGCAAATTAGCAAAGCTATTTTCTTGTCTACTTATTCCTGAATCAAATCAGAGAGTTTTGCTCAATTATTCTCCCATTATTCTCTTGATTCTGTCATACACACTCACTACTAAACTTGCCCTCAGATTATTGCGTCATGTTACACATGTACAGACGAAGAAAGGACACACTTTTACTTTTTTTTTTCTTTTTTTTTCTTTTTTTTTTTTTTTTTTAAGAGAAGTAGGGAGAGGGGGCTGAATGTGCAGACAAGGCAGTATAATTCAACCATCCAAGCCCTACCAGAGCATGAAGATTTTATTTTTTAATATTGCAGAGTAAGTTTCCCAACAGTCAGTGTTTGTCCCTGAAGAAGGTTAAACCTTAAACACCTGCTTCAAAAAAAAAAAAAAAAAAAAAAAATCCACAAAGAAACAACCCAACAACAGAAAAGAACCAAAACCAAAACAGAAACAAAACAGAAACAAAAAAATAAAATAAACCAACCAAACTCTTAAGCCTAAGGGCTTAAAAATTAGAGGCATAGCCTTTTTCTCTATTTTCTATATTTATATGAAAATAATTCATGCTTCATGCTAAATACATTATTTACCTTACAAGAACTTTGTCATCTTTGAATTAAAAAAATTGTTTGCTTTTTGTGTTCCCCCCCCCCCCCACTTCCAAAAGGAATCCATGCAGTGTGGATCTTTTTTTTGTTTTCTGCTGGCTATGCTGGTTGAATCTGGAAATCTGTGGTTTTTGCACAGATGAATCCTGACTGACATTAACTGCAAAGCTCCCTTCTGAGGGCAGTGTAGGAGCTGTTCTGTTGAACTTAATTTCATTGTTCATCAATACGCTTTCCTGTTGTTGTTTTTTCAAATTACAGAATAATACTAATGGCAGGTTTTGTAGCTTTTTTTTTCCTCGGTTAGATCAAATATTTGATCCACACAAAAGGATTCTGATTTATTTTCTTAGACTTGATATCTACTGTAATTTCTTAGACTTGATTGCTTTTCACTCAGGCAGTTTAGAAGACACAGCTTGTTTTTCCCTATACTATTATTTTTTGCACGCAGTGCCAATCTTCGGGCTTATGGCTTTTTGAACATTCAGTTAATTTAATATAGAAGACATAATTCAACGATTAGCAATGCTATTAACAGTGCCACCACCCCCTCCCCCCATTTCTTTTCATTATTTCACTCGTTGCATACACAGTTCCAACTTCCCAAAAGTCACCAGTCTTCCCGCTAGGAGCCACATACCGTACACGACGCACTGGAAGTGCATTACGGTATGCGCAGCTGCCACCAGTGGCTGTCCAAAGACTTCTATGGCACGGTGAATCCAAGTGCCACTAGATGGTCTGTGGTTTGGTGTGAGAAGTACACGCCTTCTCTTTCCCCCAAATCTCTTTCTTCACATTCACTCACATCCCAATTGTAAGGCCGTTAAAAAAATTCCTAAGGGCTAGGCCTGAATGACTACTAAATTATGCAATCTCTTCTAGTGTAAGAGAGATTTCCAAGTGCCCAATCTTATCCCATCACAACAATGTTGATGTCACTGCGTATTCAACCATGCATTTTTTGACAAGCCGGAGAAAGCAATGGCGATTTTGGCTTTTTTTTTGTTGTTAACTTTTTCTCTTCGGGTAATGAAAAGCTTTTGTAAATTAGCTGAGTGTCAGTATGAGTTCTATGGCTTCAATCTCCTTTAAAAATAAAAATCTTAAGGGTCCAAAAAAAAAAAAAAAAAAAAAAAAAAAAGGAAAAAAAGAAAAAAAGAAAAGAAATAAAACCAAATAGAAAGAAAAACGAAAAAGGAAAAATTGCTGATATTGCCACAAATCATTAGAATTCACCTGACGTGCTGAAACAAAACTTTGTAAGTTCAAACAAATCATTGATTTGTTCTAATTTTTTGTGGTTTCCTTTTGCTCTTTCTGCCCCTTTGCCGTCCGATTGGTGATGTTATTCAAACAGGATCGAATTCCCGCTAAATGCAGGAGGGATCCCGCTGCTTCTTTCATCTCCTCATCGTCACTCTCAGGGGGCTTTTCAGTACGTCTCTTTTTAAGAGGCAGTGTGTCACTTGGTACTTTTTTCGCCTTCATTAAATGTTGCCTTTTCTTGTGCTGGGATGCATACCCACTGTCAGCTAAAGAATCCTTGGTCTCCTTCCGATTTTGCTTTTTGTCCTCCTCTTCTGTTTCACTATGGCTCTCATGGCTCTGGAAGCTGACTTCACTTCCTTCACTGCTGTCTTGGCTACCTTTAGTTGCAAATTCATACTGGTCATCAGCAGAGGAAGAGGAAACGGAGTCACTAGCAGGTGATGTGCTCCTGTGGTTGGAAGATTTGGCACTGCTGTAGTTGTGATCCTCCTTCGGGTCGCCGCTAACAACGGGGGAGCCACAAGACTGTTCGCTTTCTGTCCGCATCCGGCAGTTTGTTATCCCATTCCTGGAAAAGCAAATTGAAGTAGTTGAAAAAACCGCAGAGAAGTAATCCTGCTTCAGTGCAAAAAATAATAAGGTGAAAACAACTGACAGGCAATCGAAAGTTATGATTACTGAAGTAACATCCGGGCAGGCCACTTTCAAAGCCTGAGTTTTTACAATTGCTCGCAAATTGGACTGTGCACATTTTTCATGGCAATAGATACACAGCAGTACAAGAGGCAGGAGCAAGGAAGGTGGCTGTAAGAACTGATGTCTGGGCGGTCCTGATCCGTGTTTTAAAAAAATAATTAAAAAGTTTTAATTACTAGATTTCAAATAAGTTCTGCGGAGTTATATAAATATCCTCCGACCTTTTCAAATGATACTACTAAAAACGCGAGGAAGAGACACCAAGTTCCTGGTGTTCTGCCTCTGCTCCTCTCAGAGACTCCTTCTCAGTTCTGCCATTCCCAGGTAGGAGGATTTCAGCTGGAATCTGTGCGGTCCCAGATGGGACATTTTTGACAGTCATGTTTTCAACCGCGATCAGTTTGTGGATCTTAAAAACAATGTGATTATTAAACACTGCCAACAAAATATTAAAACGTATTCAAAAACAAACAGTACCAAAAAATCTGATTTTGCTTTAGAAATTTTCATTTTCCTCTTCGTTTTTATGGCACAGAGCTCCCAGCGCTGCAGGAACTATGGCAGCACAATATATTAAAAAACTAATGGTGTCCCCTTCTGCACTGGAAGATATTATAGCATTACCAATGACTTCACAATAGAGAACACAATGCTCGCAAGTCAGCCGCAGAATGGATTGCCTCTGTGCAGTGTTTAATTTCCACTAGGAGAGGGAGATGCTCATCCCTGAGTTCATCATCATTTTCCCTGCCTGTTCACCAGCCTTGAACTCCTCTATCAATAAAAACCAAAATCAAAAACAAGCAAGGCTGTTTCACCTGTCACATGATAAACCACTTTAAAATCGGGTCCTGCCACTTTCGTGCCATCACCACAGTGCTTTCATACAGTCATGACTGCGTTGGTTAAAAATGCATACTCAACACAGGTGCTTCTTAACTGAAATGTGACAGTGACCAGGGGTAGCCCTGTTTCTGCTTTAAAAATGGGAAAGTGCTTTAGTTTTCAGGGAGTGTTGCACAGGTCTGGTTTCTTTACAGAATGAACAACAGAGCATTTTAGATAGGTATGGTTGAAAGGTGGAAAATACAGAAGAGGTATATAATCCCTCAGTTCCTATTCATCTCAATGCACTTATCTGTGGAGCTTACTGAAGTAAGAAACAGCTTCTGAGAACCAGTGACAGGACAGTGCTAAAAGGCAGTGCATTAATCAGTCTCTCCAAATGTTCTTATTTACAGTACTTTCAGATAAATATATGTAACAGAAGGCACAGTTATTAGCAGCCACTTTTGCTCAATAAAATTATTTTCACTTAGATTTTCAAGTAGCTTTATGATCCATAAATTATATACAAAACCCAGAAGGAATACACAATGCTCCTTCAATTATTAATAACTAAATGCAATGTCATTCATGATTGTGCAGCAAGCCAGCTGCATTTACTTTGTGATGGTTTCCCACTGCAGGGGTTGTCATTAGAGGATGCCAAATGCTTAAAAGAAGAAATCATCCATACTAAACTAGTTGAAAGGTGAATTTATAACCAACTCCTTAAGATCAGTCATTATGAGGAAGCATGTGATGCATTTTAAGTGACAGATTCTTCATTTTTAGGGTAAATTTACATTTAAATATGTTCAAAATTATCATAAATTTGCATAAAATTAAAGTTACTTGATTTTATTAGTCAGGGCACTGTGTCTCAATAAACATCACATGTTCCTAGTCCCCCATATAAAACCACCAATAAATTCTTGCTCCAGGGGAAAAAACACCGGACAGAATAGATAGGAACCCAAGTAGAATTCTTATGGATTAGGTTACTAGTGAAAAAGGCTTCTGAAAGATGGGATTTAAATCAAGATGCCCAATTTTGTGTTATCAGATCTACCTCTATTTGCTCTCAAAAACTATCAATAAAAGGAAAACAACAGTTGCATGGAGCAGAGCAACCATGTGCCAAAAGACCACCCTGGCTTGCCCCCTCTTGAGTCTAGTGTTTGCTTTTCCATAAAGGGGCTCTAATTTGGATTCAAAAGCTCTGCCAAGGGACATACTCCAGATCCCAATCCCCTAAAAAAAAAAAAAACAAAACCAAAACAACAGAAAAATGGAATGAAAAGGCCCAGGGATTACAGGAGCAATGTCCTGGGGGAAAGTATACTACTATGGGGTTAGAATCCCACAGGAATGATTGCAAACAGGGATGATGGCAAAGAAAGAGAGAAAAGGACAAAAAAAAAAGGACTTTAAAATAAGTGGGAGGAGATAAGAAATACTGCATTTCAAAAGAAAAGGAGCTATGGTGGAACTGGTCAGGAAATGGACAGCATTTGCATCTCAGAAAAATCTTTATATTTTTCACTTACATTTTGAAAGATTTCCAACCAGTTCTGCTTGGGGAAATAAAAAAGGAAGAGAAAGAAGGTCAAGGAGAGAAGTAGCAAGGGTTATCTGCAGAGATGAAAATGAGTTATACAGGCAGAGTGACTTAGAATATTCATCAGGTCAAAATTCACGTAGCCTGAAAGTAAATTCATCTGATAGGCAACAGGCCAAAACATAGGAAGAATTAGTTAGAATTGATATTAGTACGTAAGTAAGAGTTGAATAAACTTTCATCTAAATCATTAATAATCCACACATGCTTCTCAGACATTGTCAAGCTTCATATTGTGCTTGTACCCACTCACGCACTCGCTAACACATCAATCTGGTGATCTACTAAGTTCAATGCAGATCATCAGCAGATGAATTCCCTCAGGCTTCAGGGGACAGATTTTGGCCAGCTGAATCTATTTTTGCTCAAAATTCTGGTTGTGATTCTAACTTTGTCACTGAAACAACAATAGTTGTTTTAAAACAGGCACTTGCTCTGATGTTTGGATTAGTATTAAATTATACTGAAGAAGAAAAAATATTTAAGAGTTGCGTGCTTAGTGTAACAGTGAGGCAAAATTTAAAGTAATACCTTATAATTTCCCCATTTTCTAGTTCAGCACTTCATTTCAAAATTTCCAGAAACTGACGTGTTCTCAAATATGCCCGCCTCTGTCAGGAAAGGCCATGGGGCAGTCTCTGGAGCCTTTCATCCTACAGAGTCTTATTTGCTTGAGGGTTCTTAACCACAGTTCTACACCTAAAAGTACCATGCAGATTCTTTTAATATTTCAATTTGGCTGTAGCACAATTACACAACCCTCAAGGTCTACAGAGATAAGTCGGCCTTTTGAAAGCCTGATTCCATTCCCCTTGTAAATTGATATGAGTTGCTAATTTCATCAGGAGCAAAATGGAGCCTACAGGAGCTGGATCTCAATGCAGTAATGAAACAATTGCTTTTGCACAGTGTCACTGCTTCTGCCTTTTAAAGGGATCTTCCTTGGGATGCAGAAGTAAGTCTCCATTCTGTCTGCAACATGGCAAGAAGTTTGACTGAAAAATACTTACTGTATTCCACATCAGAGACAGGTATATTCCTTTGTTGAACAAATCAAACCTACATAAAGTTTAAATACCAGCTTAATCCCTCTAAACATTTTGGATGGCAGGCAGTGTGAGTTTTGGAAACAGGCAGTTCATAGAATCATAGAATCATAGAATCACCAAGGTTGGAAAAGACCTAAGAGATCATCCAGTCCAACCGTTCACCTATTCCCAATAGCTCCAGTTAAAAGATAGGAAGAAAGCAATACAGTTTGCTACCGTAAGTTGAACGTATGCATTCTGTCAGGCTCCAGGTTTGCTAACACACTCTTTTACCATAAAGGCAATATGATTTCAGAGGAAAATTCAGGATTTTTTAGATACAGGTAGTTGAACTGTTATTTATAAACACTACATACCAGCAGATGGGACAATAAGCAAGCGTATGGAAGATAAGTGATGCTCACTTGTTGTATGAAGAGATTCTATCAGGGGCTATTGAGTTAAAACAAGTCAGATACACTACTGATGGAAGCTCTTACAGAGATACTTCACAGAGTAATTGTATGCAAAGAACCATAACAAGCATGAATCATGAACTGCTAGCAAAAAGAGCACTTTGTCAATAGCAACAGCAAATCTGAAGTTCAGGCAAATGCAGCCCTCTTCTTTTTGCATGAGAAATAACTGCCAGCTACATCTTTGGTCCTTCAGTCATCCCAATGAAAACACACCCTGCCTGCTGCAGGTGAAAAGGGGAAAGCAATCCAACAAGGATGACGTGGGGTTTGTTAAGCTGGATGTATCAGTAATACACTAGAACATTAAGAATATCCACTTAAGAATTTATAAAAGGAAATCTCTACCAGTTCCTTTAAGCAGAAGTAATTGTGTACAGACACGAGAGCATATAATCCTACAATGCTTTGGCATCTATGCTGCACATGTTACTTATGTTTGGTTTATTTAATCACTCTTGAATAATGTAGTAATTGCCCTACAAATTTGAAGTTAAAATAATCATAAATAAAAATCTTGCCTCTTCAAATAAAATTAGGCACAACAGCCATTCCTGTCAAACTCCAGTGATGATGAGCAGCAGAGGAACTGCAGCAAGGTATCTGTGATCTGCCCACTGCAGGAAGGGAAAACTTAGGCTTAGCAGGTTTGCTTTGCTGTGGGAAGGATGTGCACAGACACAATCCATGCATGTGCTAAAGGAAACCAAGGCAATTTACAGAGATCATGGTGAGAGGTTTCTGCTGAACGCACAGGCACTGTAGTCCAAAATGCTCTACCAAGCTCACGCTCTCCCAAAAGGTTGGTGTAATTGGTACCACCTTACAAATTCAGAATGTGACTGCATCTGACAGAGCTTCCTGCACCTTGCCACCATGCATGCTGCAGATGCACTGGCGATTTTGACCATGCCTACTGAAATGTATACAGAAGTCCTCCTATAGAAACATCTAAAGGATATTTTCTAATTTTACACAGTTAAGAGCAAAAGCTCACCTTCAAAGCACAGTCAACTCCATGCTCACGTAAGCCACTACTTACTTTGATTGCTTTCACTGAATACTTTTTTAAGTCAGTATTTATTTTCTGTGCGTTCAGAGTAGCACTGCATTTGCTTTTAGATTCACTTGGGGAACTGTATGGTGATACGGTCTGCCAAAAATACATACGATGGATCTCATGTAAGAGACATGCTACACACTGCACAGCTTTGAAAACCTTATTTTCTCCTGCTGTCTTTGGGTGGGTCTTAGACTTGTCAGCTACAACATGGAAAATACGGATGATAAACAAGCTAAAAGAAATGAGAATAAAGGAAATAAAAAGCTACTGTCAGAACACAACCAATTATGCTCTGCTGTGGAGATTTAAAACCACTGGATGATTTTCAAAGTAAAAACAGTGTGGGAAGCCTTCTCCATTCGTAGATTAGTTTGGGATGAAAGGCCTATTTGTGCAATTTAAGCCTAATGCACTACAACATAACGATGCCATCTTCAACTGCTATTCTTTATTTATGGAAACTGGTGGACTTCTTGCTTCTACATACTTTTTAGTAGGGATTTTTAATTCATCCTACTTAGATCCACCATATTTTGTTTTATATATAAAGGATAATGTAATTGTATGTAGTTACATGGAAGCAACAACACATTGATATCTTGTGCAGGGACAGAACAGCAAGAATCACACAGTTAACTTGCAAACTAATGGGAGCTAATGTATCAGAAATCACTGATTTCAATGTCTCTTAGCTCTGTACTGTGGTTTCAGTCTCTCTTCTGAATAATGGATTTATCAAAACATTCTGCTTAATTACAACTGCAAATTTAACCCAAGATCAAACTTGTTACTCTATTTTGACAGTAATGGCAGTCTGCACATCAGGGTAACATACTGCAGGTTATTTGCATGCGGTCCTCTTGGTAACAAATCTAGCTGCATAGACTTATCTTTCATTTTGCTGAGTTCTTCAGCATATGACGCAGAATGGAAACCTAAGTGAAGGCAAAGGACAGTGCAATAGAACTAAATTAACAGAAACCTGGTTTATGGCTTTTCATTCAGAACATCAGAGGAACTCTTCTCCAGAAAATACGCAACTAAGTAAAATCTTGTTGGATAGAAGGTGTCTGGCCTTCCCTGAATATATAGGTTGAGGAACACAATTTCTGCAGGTTAACTGGAAAATCAGACTACACCACTTGCTATGGCTGCCCAGCAGACCTGCTGCTGCTGGTGAAAAAGCTGGAAGGGGACATTTCTGAAAACATCCCCTGCCATCCTGACGAGGGTAACTCCCTGCACACAGGGAAGGCAGCTACGCACAAGCAGTACTCCCACTCTTCACAGCAGCAGAGGAATGCTGCACAGACACTGTGATAAACTCCCTCTGCTGTACACAGTAAGCAGAAGTTGTATGGATTTTCATGAGATGCCACAAAAGCTCAGCACGACAGGCTCCATTTAGCTGTGCAAATCTGAAGAGAGGAGCAAGAAACAGGATGTTGTTTTTACAGTAACAGAAATATCCAGTTTTCAGAGGTCCAGACGATGTTCTAAGAGGTACTATGCATCCAAATGGACTTTCCTAAAGAAATTCTGATTCTTAATATCCCGAGTAAACACAAGACAAAATTGTCTTCTGAACTTGCTCTGCTGCAGAGAATCCCTTAACTTATCCAAATCTCTCACAGCCTCTTCCCTGCTCTCCCCCCACTTTTTTTTCCCTAAGAATTAGAAGATACTGAAGAAGCTCCTGAAGAAGAGCAGACATCATGCAGACCAGCAATATATTCCTAGTAAGCTATTTCTACTATTGCCTAAGGCTGGAGAAGAGAACAAAAAGAATTAGAAATATGTCTGCGTTAACAAATTTTAAACACTCTTCTGTGAGACAGAGCAAAAAGAACGTAAGCAAGGGAGGGGTAAAATCCCTTATCTCCCAAATCTAGATTAGCATGTAGCAGGGGACGGTCCTGTTCTACCTGCTGACCCCCTCCCACTCCAAAGAGAAGTCCTCGGAAATGTATAAAAGTTAACTATATGCAGCCTTACAACACAGCAATTTGGAGATGTCTACACAGAAGAAAGTTTTTGAGTGGCCATGGATGGAAAAACAGATCTATCTCCTCCTTAAGTTAACCCTGATTGCAGAACAGAAAGTCTCCTCTTCCTAAGGAAGGGCCCTAAGCTGGAAGTGCAGATAAGCTGCATATTCAGAGAATATTCAGACCACTGCATCTTCTGTTTAGCTTGGTCACTTCCTAAATGCATGTATACAAATGTATAAATGTATGTATGCAATATACAGTCTAGCAGTCCTATAGCTCTGCAGTCCCCTCTGCAGCAGAATACAAGTACCAGCAGAATACAAGTACAAGGCCAAAGCCAGAAGCAGAGCCACAGAAGATGGCTGCCCTCCACTGCTAGCAAGACCAGACAGCAGAAAAGTGAGATGGAGAGAAACTCTGCAGACTTCTGGGGGATGACCCCTAGGGCTGTATCTCTACAGCATAGCGAATATGAAAAACAGTTGAAGCAGCTGCCCATCAAAGTTAGTGTCTTTCATCCTCTGCATTTTCAGTCATCAAGATTACATGAATATCTCTCTCCCTCCATTTTTTTGGATGTAAAAACTATCCCCAAAGAGCTAGACAATAATTCTGAAAAGAGATAAAAAATAAAGTGCAATGAAAAAAATCCCAAGTAAATAATGATGGAACAAGTAGCTATCCAGCTCCTTCATTTCACTGCTTTGCAACCACTTACTGAGATTAGTGTGCAACTGGAACAGCCCAGCAAAGCAGCGCCAGCACTGAACATGAAATCCCACCCAGAATATCCAACTGCCTGAGCTGGCTTTTACCGCTAATGTGAGTTTTGAAAGAGCACTGGCAGCACACTTGATGGAATTATTCTCTGTTGTGACTGACACAAAACGGAGCTACACCTGAGGCAAATTGTTCGTGCAACAATAAACCATCACTACTTTAAGTAAAGCAAACCGCTGAACCACAGTTCTTATTGCCATCACTAGATGTCCCTTAGTGCCCTGCTTTCTGGAAAAAAAGTCGAGGATCTTCAAACAACATTTTACCCTTGAATGTCTCAGTATAACCTTGAAATAGAATCTGTAATGAAAGAAACCATCTCACAGAGACCTACATTAATAACAAAATAACAGCTATAGGTATTTAATCTCAGAAAAAAGAATCAGGAAACTGTCTTTAAAGGGGGATGGGGGCAGGAAAACACATCTGCACTAAGAAAAAGAGGCCACCCGAGGAGCTTCTTACAGAAAGCTGCCTTCAACTTGCTAGTGAAAACAAAACGATGTTCTTTGTACGCCTTTATGAAATAAGACAGAAATGCCATGACTATCTTGCAAAGAATGGCAGTCCGTGAGTTTTGGATGGCAGAGTGTCTCTTTCATTTAAAATCTCCTAAGTATTAGCAAGCAGTAAATGTTCTCGTGTTCCAAGCTTATGCATATTATTATATTATCTGCAAAATAATAATTTATTCCATAAAGATCTCACAATGAGCCACACTCTTACCTTACTGCAACAGCCATGCTTCCTATAGGGCTGATTGGCAATGGCCTGGCTCCAGGAAATATTCCTCTACTCAGAACTCGAGCTCCATTCTGTATCACTCCTGGAGGAACTAAAAAACAAAAAGGAGTATATTTTTTCTTTTAAAGAAAACATCAGCAAAGTGTGTGAGCAAAACATGAATGTTAAGCTTTTCAGTGAATTGAGAAAACATCGGAGAGGCTTGTATAGTGCACTGCTTACCTTCCAGCATCTCATCTCAACTCGTGTGAATGCCATCCTATTTTCAATGCTATTTTCATTGCAAATATTTTGACAGCAACTAGTGATAAAGTGGCTTGTGGAAGCCACTGCCTGACCTAGTTGCTGCAGATCATTCTTTGTACAATCGAATCACTGGTTTTATAATCACAGCTCTTCTGGGAATGTATGTGCTTACGAGTCAAAAACAGCTCTGAGCATAGATGTAACTTTCATTTACTGTAAGAAACAATGACCCTTTACAGACAAACAGAATGTAAGCAGCCAGCAGTCAGGTACCTGCAGCATGCAGCCTGTTCACAGGCCTTACTGAGGGGCAAAGACACTGGCCACTGGGGATAGGAGGTTTCACTGGGGTCTTGTCACTGGGCTGGGCATTGGGCACTGCAGCTCTGTCCAATAAGAATTTAACCAACATCCAAGTACTTCATTTCTACAGAGGTGCTTTTCTGTGTCCTCATCATTTTCTTCTTCCTTGTTGGGCTGCAGGACTACTGAACACAGTACTTACCAGGGACTTGGGCATAACTGCACAAATGTTAAATCCCTGCAGACAGAAACCACTAATAGCCTTCACTCAAACATGCTTCTTTAATGTCCATAATCAGCCTGTTTTTCTTACTAAAAGTCAGCATTTATACATACCTTCCCCTAACGCGCAATGCCCGAAAGGACAATGGTTACCATTACTGTGTATGTGTTACTTTTAAATATATATAGAAAAATACATATTAAATAAACACAAACAGCTACAGAATTTTACTTTCAAAGGTTGTACTTCCGCAAATACAGAGTGACTAGAAAACTCATTCAGCCTAAGAATCAAAGAACACTTTTACACTTCACACGCCCAACTTCAAATGCTCATACTCAAAAACATTAGTGAGCTTTGAGGCAGAGAAATAAATCCAGGCCTAGAAACACATTATTTTTAAGCTGCTGAGGTACCTACCAACACCTAGCCGGAGCCATGCTCCCCTTCCTGTATCCTGATGCTCACCTTGCTTCATTCCAGACCACAAGGATTAGTCCTGGAAAAATAATCTTCTTTTCTCCTGCTGGTGACAGCACATCACCCCTTAATCAAATCCTGCCACTGTGTGATACCACCCTTGCTTCTGAGAACCTCTGAAGAATAGGTCATTTATATTTAGGTGCTTAAGTACAAACTCAAATGGCCAAAATTACAGAACTTACGTTGTAACAACAAGGGTCAGCTTTCAATGACCAAAATAATTCTAAAATCACTTTTTGCTATTTATACTTCACTACTCTGTGCACATTTTCTTCCAGCACTAGATTATGAGAAATCAATCGTGTACACTTCACTCGGGGCTTTCAATGTTCCTGTGTTTGGGTTTGTAAATAATATAGAGGAATGTTCTCTTGCTAATAACTCCCAAGTCTGAGGTTTTTTTATTTTGTTTCATATTTCTTTCATAGCATAACCTTATGAAGGCCAAAACAACGACATTATAAAAGTGAAATGATCTGCTCAAGGATACGTCTAGCAGAAAACACACAGAGAATGGGCAAATTTAAAGTAACATATGAACTTGCTAAATATCTGAAGATAAAAAAAAAGACATAATTTCCAATGGGCATTGTTTCCCAGCAGGCTTACAAGAGGGACAGATTTCATTCTGCATTACACAGTACAGTTTCTGTGTATTTACGAAGTCCCCTTAAAAGAAATGAACCAAGAAATTTGACCTAGAGAGATATGGTAATTTCATCTTTACTCAGATACAAACCATAGAGTTTTATACTGAAATAAACCATTTAGGCATGCACACACGCACTCACTTGTCAGTTAGCTATGTGTGCTGACTAAATAAATATACATACACAACTTCAAAGCAAACACATTGGCAATTCTGCTGCAAGAAAAGGAGCAACAGACTCCCTGATGCCCAAACTCTTCTTTCCACAGTGACTTAATTATCCCAGTCTGTTGGCAAAGTTAGCTGATATTTATCTCAGCCCTTCTTCTCTCCTTTCTCCCTATTTCTGCCTTACTGGCACCCCTTTAAGAAATTGGTTCTTTAAAAAATCCTGTTTACTCTTACCCATCACTTCTCTGAAACCATTGGGTCATGTCTTTTCTTCTTGGCTTTCTCAGAGTTTCAATTTTTTGCACTCTTATGTACATGAAGTACACCATGTTCTCTAGCTTGGAGTTTGTATTTATTAATATCCACATTCACACCACTCCTCCATCCATAAGTCATGCTGTGCTACTTGGGAATGACCTCTTCAAAAGTTTCACATTTAAACAGATTCCAGTCTGAGCACACAAACATATTCAACTTCTTCCCTTCAGTAATTAACAAATGCTAAGGAGAAGAAAAAAGGAAAAAATAAAACAAGTTCACTGCCCTTTGGAACTATCCCCAAGGAGACCCCCTGACACACTGGTACCTATTCCTATGTATGAAATTCACCTCAGTTACACCTGGTCTGTTCAGTGTGCCATCCAAAGACTTCAGTAGTACTGATAATACCAAAAGAAGCCTTAATTTTTCTTAAGTATGCCACAGCTCTGAATATTGAAATTAATACTCAGAATTCAGTAATTATTTCAGCTTGCAATGCAGTGATTGGTCCTCATTTCTCTTTTAGTTTCCCAAAACACTGTGAATTACAATGCAGCAGTACTGCTGCATCACTAGTTAAGCCATGCAAACAAACAGAAAGGCTGTGTACAAGGGATCAACCACAGGAGAAACCCAGACAGTGCAGTGTATCTTTCCTGTAAACATCTGGAACCAGCAAGAAAAAAAAAACCTGTTGTTAAAGGAGTTTCCACAGCATCCTTAACATAAAACAGAAAAGCAGTGGTGATCAAAACAACGCAGCAGCAGAAGTTATTAATTTCTAGGTTATCCACACAGCTGGCATGGCACTGTGTGACTGCTACCTACTGCATTCCGAGCAGCATCAACACCCATCCCTCCAAAGATGACAGTAATTCATTTTAAATTGTTGATACCTACAAACTGCCAATGTATATGCTGTCCCTGATAGCAGGATACTATCCCTGCCTTTGCACAGGTTGTATGAAATGGTTACTGATTATCCAAGGAATTATTTTCACACATTGGCACTTTTGAGGGCTTTTGGGTTATTTACTGGAAAATATGTAGAGCTTTCATTCCAAAGATAAATTTGTGCCTCCCTAGCTTTAATTAAGTTTTGAAACCATACTTTGAGGTTAGTTATTTATATTTTAGATTGAAAATTCAAAGTGTGGAGGTAGAACAATTTACTCTAAGCCATATCAAAAATCAGAGCTGGTGTGTACTAACACCATCCAGTCCCGAGTCCTCTTCTGTAATGCTTCTTTAACCAAAGGCACAGGCAGGTTACATGGATCCACATTCCTAGGCAGAAGTGTGAAATGTAATTTACACCTTTTCTGTGTTCCTAGAGACGGTGATGTCTGAGGAATACATCTCAAAAAAAAAAACAATGCAAAAAGATCAGTACACCTCTTTGATTAAAGGTTTCTTCTTTCATAAAACGTTCTTAGTGAAACTTGAACGGTCTGAAAGAATAAAATCATTATTTGCTCTTCAGCTTCCATCGCTGCTTTGCTCTGAAAGTGGCAATGGATCTCATTTCTCTCCCAGAAAGCTTAAAACCCAAGAAATATTTCAATTAGAGTAAATAGAGATAAACCATACAGAGAATTTGCCTCTAATCTGTTGCATTAAGGAGGCAAAGGATTTTTGATCTTACTCCGTTCTGGTGAAATTCCACAACTGGAACAGAATTTGGTGGAATTTCAAGTCTCTAGTACTTGACTGCAGAGAAGCAATACGTATAACATCAAAAATCACAGCTACATCTATAAAATTCTCCAAGGAGGAAATAATCTTTCTTTTATATTCTACAGCAAACTTTTACATTAACAAGTTTCACAGACAATAAAGTAAATGCCATGTGGTAGAACATGCCATAATCAGAATCCATCAAAATGTTAGATAACATTAAAAAGATCCAACAGAACCATACAAATTGCTGCTCTGCAGACTGCACCCAGCAGCTTGAGGTGGAAAATAACACGGTGGCTGCATGACCATCCCACAGCTGGTGCAGGACTGTTCCAACTGAGCATATTCTTAAGTACACTGTCTCAAACTGTGGGACTTCTTTTATCACAACCCTTGGCAGATGACACCTATAATCTCACAGAGCGTGTGTGTCAGAAACAAACTCCTCCTGTCCAGCTGAGCTAACAACCCTGTCCAAGCCCTTCACAACAACCAAACCCAGGTCAGACCGGTCATCTTTCCCTGAAGAGATGACTGTTCAGCACACAGTGTATCAAATCAGCAAAACATAAGTGGAAATGGTGGAGGAAATACTCAGCAGAAAGTGTCAGCAGACACACTGACGCTCCAACTCCTCACTAAATAAGGAACACGGCTTCTTGGTCAAATGTTGGCGTGAGGAAGTTAACTCAGCATTAATAAATTGTTGTAAATTAAGGAAATTAATAAGAAAAGGGTAATGGACATGTTCTTTACATCATCTGGGAAACAAGCATACTCTGTTAAACTCTCTAGCTCAAGGTAGCCAACTGTTAGAGTAGTGAGGAGAAACGAGTTTTTACTGAAGTGAACATTTCAAAGCACGAAGGTGGTATTCTGTTGGGACAGACTGGTTTCTTCTGCCTCTCCTGTCATCATGTGGCACACGTGTTTATGTCAGCCTCTCTTCCCTGAGTCATCTCATGTAGCATGGATGAAATTACTATAGGCAGGAGATACTGAATGTCTGCTAATATCTGTCAGCTTTAGGTTCTTTCTGCCAGTTCCTCCTTCCAGGACAGCATTTAGCAGAATACTTTATCTCAGGCTACAAGAACTGAAAACAGGAAATTGCTGATGATGTGTAATTGATGGGACATCAGAAATTGCCAGAAGCAAATATTATCTGCCAAATGCGTGACTTTATTCACTCCAACTCTCTTATCCCAAGCATAAATTTGATGCTGTCTCCCTAGCATGTTCTATTTTACTATTTAAGAGAATTTTTTTTTTGGAACTCAGATTCCACAATCTGCAGCCCTAACAAACTGCAAATCGAGGATGCGCCCAACCAGCTATTTACCCCAAACAAATATTTGAGCATGGAGTGAAAAGCGTGTCCTGGTAATCCTACCACATTCACACCTTAAATAAAAGCATTTAATAATAATAATCTAATCTTCAGAGCTTTTTTTTGTTTGTTTGTTTGTTTGTTTTCCCCATGAAGTAAAAAACGCCGGCCAACCATTTTGGTGATACTGGAACTGGTTAACAACAGCACTACTTATTCAGACACTGGTAGTGAAATACTTTTGTGCTCAGAAATGGAATAAAAATTAACAATCCCCCAGCCCTGAAATTCCCCAAAGCAAACAAAACATACTGCTGAATCAAAATGCAAGTAGAGAGAATGTACATCAGAACAGTAAGTTCTCTCTCCAATTTCATTTCTTCACTTTAATGACATAATATTGAAAAACCAAAAGTCAAAAAACAGAATCTGCATTAACAGAAGTTGAGGATACCATTCCCCTCAAATTGAATGGAATGGAAAGTTTCAACCCAATGAAAATGCTTTTCCAATTTTTGCTTTGTTACAGAATTGTCAGCAAAAACAGCTCTATGAAATACTTCATTGTCTATGATTTATCATTTTCTGATATAAAAAGTAAGGCTGGAAGCTGCCTCATCGGCTGTAACAAGTAATTTGTCCACAAGCTTTCAAACAGAACACAGCAGTTAACACATTTCACATACAATAAAAATGCACTGAGAAGACAGCATGTTCTATTTGATCCTATTCACAGCATTTCTGTTTGCTCTTAAGACAATTTTATATCATTTTTTCCTTCATTTCTGTAATATATATCCCACGTATCCAATCCACTTGCATTCGCTTAAAAACTGAATTTCATTCAGATACATTTTTGTTAGTATAGAAGTAGACCTTTTTTAAGAATTTCTTCTCATCCCACTGAATTTAAGGTGTACTGAATGTATTTATGCTGCATTACAGATGCTTTGAGGGAAGAAAGGTTTCCAAAACAGAGATCTTACCCTTGAAAAACCTGCCTTTTAAAAAGTGCCCAGCAAAACTCCATTCTCCTATCTTCCCAAAAATCCTTAGTAGAGCAGTTCAGTCTCTAATAAAGAACCAACTCTAAAAACAGTGCCATGAAATATCCTGAAGGCTGTCACTTTCTAGCTAATCTGGATGACTAGAAACAAACTGGAAGATAAATGCTGGGAGCTGAAGGCACTCTCCTGGAGTTTCCTGGCTTCCTCCCAAGCCCTACCTGCAAGCAGTTTACAGCTGTGTGCAGTATTAAGTTGCAGCTTGGGCAACATGTTTGCATTGGTGTGCAATTCCCAAATCATATAGCAACACGCAAAGGACTACTCCTGAATTCAAAGCTATGTCTATGATGGCTGCGTCAGGAGTGACTCACATTAATATCTTCAGTGTAATGCTTTGACCTTGGTGCGTTTCACCAGCATTACTATCAATAGGTTTTGCACAACTACCTTTCATTGGTTCTTGCAAATTGAGCAAGTTCACAACAATCCCACTGATGAAAAAAATATTGCTACTTAAAATGCCAACAGTGACTTGAACCTCAGGAAGTCCAAACACACTGCAGAACTACCGAACGCTATGCCCAGTTTCTTCATGGCAAAACACGGTTTGGCAGGACTAAACAGCATGCCAGGATGGTACAACCTTGGAGCTGAGGACAATATGCCACTGGAAGTGCCAGCTGGTAGCACTCACATGCAAGACGCTGAGAAGGTGTGAAGTACTGAGCATTTCAACAGTCATACAAAATAACATGTAGGTACTCACTAAGCGAGTAGCCACAGCGTCTACATGCAGCTTCATCACTTTTGTTTGCTATCTTTGCCCTTGGCCCTTCTGTGAGCCAGATACTCGTCAGAGAACAAAGGTCCAGCCACTGGACACAACCTGCCCACAGCAACCCAATCAAAACCGAGTCCCCTCCAGGTAAAAATTCAGCTCTCAATGCAAGTCATGTATCATGGTATGAATATTCATGTTCCACTACTAATGACATACAAAGTATTCATAACATGTGATAGCTGCTACTAAAGGAGCCAGGTGTTCCTTTTTTTTTTTTTTAACATAATCAAATAATACAAAACTTGATGAAATGCAAGGACTTCCATAAACTGAAATAAAAAATAAACATTAAAATTATGTTTCTACCTGTACCTTCTGCCAGCTGGATTGTGTTTTTCAGTGGAGCCCTGCACAAAGCTGGCTACTTGTAACTTCTGTCTTTATTTGCAATCTCTTAATTTGCAATCACTTTCGTAAGTCCATAAAGCAAAACTCCCACAAACAATAAAAAAATCCAAATAGCAGCATTTTACTCTTTTATTTTGCAATCTTTTTTTGCATGAAAATGAAAGCACAGTGTGATTGAAGCAAATGCTGAGCAATGCTTGTGCCAGCTCAGACACAGTTTCATGGATTCATATAAAAACTAAAGCGAATTTTAAAATTCCTGTGTGGCTGTCAGCAGTCTTTGAGATGTTCATAAATAATTTCAAATGGCCACTTAAAACCTAAAGCTAATTAATCAGTCTGTTACAGGGAAGGACTAGTATACGCTGGGTTTTCTAATGCCACCAAGATGGGATTTCTCTCTGACAGATCACATTAAAAGAATAAATTTTAATATGACTTTGAGTGATGGCTGTACCTAACTTTATCCCCAAAACACTTTCAGCATCCACGCCATCCAGAGAAGCATAAGTTTTTATCCTGTTGGGAAGGCAGCTTTTAATTCAAGGAGATGCCTTCAAAGTAAAAAGCCAATGTGTGCAATCACCCACAAGTTCAGACTGTGCCATGAAGACATCCATGGTTCACAAAGATGTTCTACATGTTTTCAGGACAGATGAACACCTTAATGCACTGGGCTTTTAAACATCTGGACTTGCCAAGCTGCTATGCTATGAAATTACAGGCAGGTTCTGCCTCCATCCGACCATCTTTGCTGCTGAAGTAAGTGGCACACTGGTAGTCAGACTCTCATACCCAAAAGGTATTTTCAGTCAGTTTTTAACACTCGTGGCCAAACTGCAAGCAGTGTCCCTCCCACTTTAAATCCCTTACAAGTAAGCTTGTCTTCAAAGCAGGGGGCATTCTGCAGCCCTGATGACATGAGCACATGCCTGATAGTGCAGTCTGATAGAACAAACAGAAACCCAAATCTTCGAGACACCAAACAGTGTCAACATGCTTACTACACTGATGATTCAGCTCATTTACAGACTACTGACCAGCAGAGCAGAGAATGAATTGTGATCTTCCATACAATGCTCAGGATCACTATGAAATTTTTATAGCCCACTTGCCTTTTATTTGAAAATTATTTTTAAATGTGGTATTTTCATGTAATTGTTCCTTCGTGCATGCTAGTAATTAATTTAAGTTGCCTAAGATGTTCCTAACATGGTAAAGTGGTAAAGGTAGACCTCACTGCATTTCATAGGTGGGCTTATTTACCTTCTCAAGGATGTGTTCACATACACAAGTATTTTGCTACAATTTGAAAGACCACTGAAGTTATGATCAACACTCCTTTTCTTCTAACTTCAGCCAATTCCACCCAACATTCAGAAGGATTCCTGAACTTCTGGGTAGACCCCCATGTCTTTACACCTGGCATAAAGCCACAGAAGAAGGCCTGGATATTTTGTGGCATCAAGAAGGTAGCAACATGAGTGAAGGAGCCACTTTCCTGCTTTGTCTCTGTCTCACTTTTGACACTGTGACACAACAGCCCACTGGGGAGGGGACAGGGAGGAGAGACACATCAAATTACAAAAGTCACACTTTTCTTCCTCAGAATTACCTCTACAAACTAAAACAGCAACAAATCACTTGCGAGTCCACATGTCATCTCTATGGCATGAAAGCAGCCAGGTCTCTGGATCACTTCCACACAAACAACTGTGATACTGGGAAATGTGCACATGACACAAACATCTGCAGTGTGTGCTTAGCTTATGCAGGTTACTGTGCATCAACTCTGTTCTATGGCTGCACTCAACAGTTCTCCAGCTCCTACACAAGTCTGGATTATTGTGTGTTTTCTCCGCCCTTTTCTGGGCACACAATGTTGTCTTTCTTCTTTCATCTCTCACACACTTAGTTTTTTACTCCTTTTTATCCTGTTTTATATGCCAAACTCTGTTACCCATTTTTTGCCCACAACTCTGACTTACTTAAATTTCTGACCCTCGAAAGATCGCTCATTTCATTCTCCGTTAGCCTCATCAGTACCCTCCGCTCCTTGGTAAAATCTTTCCTTTTTTCTACTTGCACATAGGGCTGGAATTGATTGTCCTTTTATGTCTCACAGCTCCTGAAAGCTTTGAGGGAGAGAAGGGCAAGGACCACCCTCTCTGGCACGGACAGGCTCTTGGTACATCACACTGTCTCTCCACAGGAGCTTCTCAACAGATATTTCTCTGGCACAGTCTCAAAGCAGGCTGACAATAGCTTTCCTCGGTTGTGCAGGAGATTCTTTGATGGTAATTGACTCTTCCCCAGGCAGAATATCAAAGTGAGAACCAAGGCTTCCCCCGGAATGTGGATTTGGTTGCATGAGCTAGAACAATAGTGAGGCTAGACAGGCTTTATAATGGCTTCTATTTTAACTTCTGCCTTGATTCTTTAGAGCTGGCTGTCACTTGGCATTACTACCGTGCTTGCTGACCAGAGATATGTTTGTTTTCTTGTACTCCCTGCTTTTGTGAAGCAATATTCTCCATGGATTCCTCTTATACCTCTACCTCAAGCTCTCTGGGACAGGATGATTCTCCCACCATGAGCACAGCCCAGGACAGCAGGGGCCAGAGCATCTTCAAGGCTCTGTTAGTATACAGCATCAAACCATCAGGTCTGGTCCCAGAACAAGAACAGTTCTACTGGCAGGAAATCAGACCTTTCCTCCCTCCCTGGAGCCTGCCTACTGCCTTGAATCAGGTAGTGCAAAAAGCAAAATAGGCAGGAAGTGTGCAAGGAAGGAGCTGAAATGGTGCCCAAGTGAATGGAAAGTATCCAGATGGCTGTGGTAACTCACTCGATGGGAGTCAAATCAAAACAAAATGAAAACAAAACCATATGCCATGCACCCTTCACTCCCTTGCTCTTTTTCTCTCTCTGCTTTCCTGGCTGTTGCCCCAGGTCTTTCCATCAGTATGGATAATAGTATGTTACTAAATTATGTGTAAGTCATGAATAACAATAACCCCTCCTTTACATTAGAGATTATGGATTACTGTTATTCATGTAACAGTGAATGTAACACGAAGCACAAAATTATACTCATGTAAGGGTCAAGGAAGTGTAAGGGTCTATAAAAGTAGTACTTCTTCATGAAATCCTTCTTTTTATCTGGTACGTTGTATACTTATAAAAGAGAGTATTAACTTTACATGTCTATGTTGCTATATGCTATAGAAATATCTACTCACAACCTGCTTGTATCTCAGGGGGAGTATTCAAAAGCATCATGGCAGTGGCAGCATCAATGTCAGGATCTGGAAAAATCAATCAATAAATACATTATTTACAACTGGGCTAATCTTTTTGCCCCCGTTGCTAAACTGTAGGTTCAATTGAATTTCTTCAGTGAGATGGTGTAAGAGCTCATTATTCAGATGCTTCTTTGATCTTACATTGTATTCACCCCCAAACTTGCATGTAATCTCCACACTGCCACTAAGCAGAGCACAGCGAGGAAAGTCACCAAACCATCCGCATGTGTGCACGACAGCACAGGTTAGCCTTTGTTAGCCTCACAGATTTGCTATTTAATTTTGTGATGAGCATTTAGATTTTATTACAAAGGATCTGTGAAAGCAGGTGCAACATCACAACTTAGAATCAACACACTGAGATGAGCAAGCAGGACAGTGGGAAAGCATATGGAAACACCTACACCTGAGCATGTAGAGAAGATGATGCTTGGTCTTTTTGATTTGCCAGAAAGGATTTCAGCCATGTTTGAGAAAAGACTGGGAACAAAACTACGTTTTAAGGAAAAGCGAAGGCAGGTCTTCATCGAAGCATCAACTTACTTGCATCCTCACCCATTGTCACTTTAATATAAGCAAAAATCATCAGCCGGCTACTGTTATTGTTAAATTGGTTTCTGAATCCATCACCAACAATCAGTTGACAGATGGTGAGTTATAGAGATAGAACAAAATATGATCCTTTTATAACTATATTCACTTGCTCCACACACAGCAGCACGGCTGCTATGGAAATGCGGGTAGCTATGACAACAGTAAACAACCCAAGAACGGCCACTGAATAAGCTGAAAAGAACATCTGCCCCAGCAAAGCGTCCCAGCTGCCCCGGGGCGCAACTCGCTAATCGCCCCGTGATGCCGTGTGACAGAGAAAGCCGCCTGTGCCACGTCCGAATAAATGAAGTGTGCAATTGAAGCAGACATAAAAACGCACACCCTTGCCGACTGCTGCCTCTGTGCTGCTAAACAGAATTAATAATGAGTACGGGTTTGTTGTTTTTATTTTTTTTCAGCTTGTCAGCGTTTATACTAAATTACGTACAAAAAAATTCAATTTACTGCTAATAGCTTCATGGCACTTTGTTTTGGCTATTATGTCAGAACATTAGTTTTCACTGTTAGAAAAATATATACTTTGTATGTCTATATATTTCAAAGCTATTTCTAGCAGAGCAGCGTGATGAGGAGTAAAGCCCTGAGAGTTATTAACAATACAAACACCACAGGGAAGATTTTAACCATTAAGAATATGAGGGCATTTTTTATTAGGTTAAGTATGTACTATTTTTCCATGAAAATGCAGATGGAAATACAATTGTAATATGAATACTTTATTATTTAATTGCTAAAGCAGTAAACATCAACAATGTAGTAAGCAGAGAACTGAAGTCAGAGTAGCAGAAGAATAAATCAGTATAAAAGGCCCACGTACTGAAAAGCAGATGCCTGTCCGTGTCCTGGGCAGATGAGCACATCCTTTTCCAAAAGCCACCAGCAGACTTCTCAGAAAAGCAGCTTTACCAACTTATGTCCATTTTCAACTCTGAAGATACATCAAAAGCAGTACTCCTGCTGCAAGCATCTATGCTGAAAATGCCACTCCCAAACAGTATAACTTCCTGAGTGTGCCATGTTGCAGCACCAGGTCCAGACACCACACAGACCATACAGCAAGAGTTTCCCTTTAGTCAAACTAAAGAGGGATAATCTACCTAAATAAAAAAGAAAAAGGGGGAAAGAAAAAGGAAAACAAAGAAGCCCAAGAAAGTAAAGTCAACTAAAGAAACTAAACCAGAATTCTTCCACCTCTTACATACCATAAAATCAGAAGATTGTTAGAAGTTGTATCTACTGTATCATAATTTGCGTAGCTCACTTCAACATCTGCTTACAGGCTGTTCCTAAATTGCATTTTCTTGCTTTACTTTAAATGAAGTCCTACTACTGTGTACCACTGTAGCATAGTATTATTTTTGCTGTTGAAAGAATTAAAGGACACAACCAGAAAAAAACACATTTCCTACTGTATTTGGCTTTTGTTTGGGTAACAAACTCGGAGTTCTGATATAAAAGAATCATAGAAAGATGCAACTAGTTTATCTCGACAGGTGTATTCTTAGCATTCAGACCACTGATGGCACAACCATGGTTTTGTAATGACTTCATGACTAATATAAGCTGTTTACAACACTCCATTGCATCCAGAGCAGCTGTTTTCCGAAGCACAACCATGATTCAAGTACACCCACACCTGCCATGGTGCCTCGCTCTGTTTATATGGGTATGCTCTTGAGGAAAGCAGACAGCTATTTCATAAAGCCACTCGGAGGCTTTAGGTAAGATGGCTTGGAGAAAAGTACTAAGGAGGCACTAGCAGGATGAAAGACAACATGGTTTGGGGCATCTTTCTTCAGATGAAGAGAAACAAGAGACTGGTTGCACAGGAGGCCTTAGGCAGATCACAGAACTAACATGTAACATTTGCTCAAGGAAGAAACCTGCGTGGTACCTGTGTGGCACCAGCTGAAGACAAGGCTGAGGCCAAAGACAAGGACTGTGGTTGAAGATAAAGGCTGAGGCCAGCCATAGCATCCCGCAGCAACAGACCAAAGAGGTGCAGAAGTAGTGTTTGAGGGTACTACAGAAGGCCAGATCATTATTACCCTGGGTTACGCTTCTAATTCAGAGGTGCAGTTTTGAGAAGGATGTCAAGAAGAGTGAAGACATAATCAGGAGCAGCAGCATGGAAGGAAGGTGAAAGTATTTCCTCAACCTGTGGCTTCACCTCAGACTCCTGCTTCTTGTCAGTGCCCCCATGATGACACTGCCTTCCCATCAGATGGCATCTTCATGAAGTCTCTTCCACACAGATCCTTCCACACCCAGCAACCAGGCCAGACCTTGTGTGGCAACGTGACTGGCACAGTGACAAGCATTTCTCCTACCCACCTGTCCCCATTTCTGAAGCTTATGGATTTCAAAGCTGACATCTCTACCCCACCTGAAGTGTTTGTGATCATCACTAAGGCTTTTGAAGTTATTAACAGTGGGTGGTTAGTGAAAAATGATTGCAGGAACATCTTTCCCTAGGAAACCAGGTTAAAAATAACCACATTCAAATTTTTGGAGCTAAGAAATTTAGATAAATATTTTAATGGATGCACTTCGGTTTCTTTCTGCTAATTAAAATAAGTGGAGAGTTGACTCAGTACACAAACCGCGCTTTCATTTTTTGCTAGAGGAAAATAGAAGGGGCCCAACTTTCCCAGTGAAACAGGAAAGTAAGGAACAAAGAAGAGTGGGATGTTTGACAAAGAAGGAAGAATTCTCTCACATCATACAGTGACAAAAAGATAGTGACAAAAAATTGCCAGCAGCCACATCCTCCCTAACAGATAACGGCTGTCTATTTACTCAGCACTTCACACTGCAACCTGAGGTTTAACTGCTTGGTCCTCTACCCACCAAGTGCCATTTGTAGATTATCACAAAGGACCTGGGAAAACCTTAAACACTTAGGCGAACTCATGAAACACAAAAGCATACATCTCAAAGCCAACATGGTGGAGGAACACCAATACCACTGTAGTATCTCCATCACCAGTGGAAGCTTAGTACTATTTTTGCTTGCAGTGCTTTCAAAGAGAAAACTTCCTTTGAGGAAGACAACATCAAAAAAAGGGTAATCACCAACCTCATACCAAGTCTGTTTGCTGCATTTCAGATTCAAGGCCCTATTCAGCAAAGTGTTGAAAAGTGAACACCAAACTTGTAAACAGCATGCTGTTCTTTTACTGAGGAACTAACCTGAAATTTATCACTTTGTGAAATTATGATTAAGTGAATATTTTCAAGACGTGTTCTGAGCCAAATTTCACTACGTATTACCTAACAAGACTAGAATTCATTCTGGATAGCCATGTAAAGTGGCAAATGAGGAGGCATGAGATACTTTGGCATGAGGTTATATACAAGCATTCAGCGATACACAGGATAGCCCTTTAAACTCTTCACAATTGGCAAAAAGTAATTAAAAACAAATAGGGTATCAAAGAAAGCAGGATGTGACAGCTAATCATTTACGTTTACAGCTCTGGTTTGAGCCCATTTTACAGAAAGAGGAAGTGTTTTATAATAATGATTTCCATTATTTTGGTATTATTTCAAGCTTTTATCTGATTTCATTGAATCCTTCAAATCCAGCCCCTTCCAATTAAGCCATAACAAATATTAGAGCAACACAGTCCCTCCTGATTTTGCTACAGGGCATTTACTTCTACAGCTACACTACATGGTTTTAAAGAAAATAGTCATTTAGGCAGTTCAAACTAACCATGGCCTGAATTTTCAAGCACAGATGCCTACAGAGAAGCACTTAAGATGCATTTTTAGGTACTACTAAAATGTTACTGCCAACTGACGTAAAAAATGCCATTAGTAAACAAACTGCACCATCTGTACACCACAACCATGTCCATGCTATCTCATCAGGAAGGAATTTATAAGATCTTCTTTTAATTTAAAGTTACTTCATCTAAACCAGAACTATTTTTGTATAGAATTTTACTTCACCATTCCGTGTTCTTGCTTGCAACCCCATCTGCTTCTGCATCAGCATCCTCTTCTGTCTTTCTCCATTCAAATCCACTACTCTAGCTGGGATGCACAATACTTACTGCCACTCTATTCAGAAGATAAAAGTCTCATTTATTCCTTTTCTATGGGATCAGACTCTATATTTCCTGCCTCAACTCTTAGCAAAGTCCACTCCTATATCTTTTCTAATGGTCTGATTCTTTGATATTTTTAGTTTTCACCAGCAGGAAAATGTTGCAAAAGCAGTGCTGCCTCCCACCTTTTGCTTCAGGCTTATTAAACTGCAAAAGAACAAATAACAGCTTGTCTCTATTTAACTTGCCTGTTAATAGATGCTCCTATTCCTTTTCCAGATAGTTAAACTTGGTATGAGTCAGTCTAGGTCAAAGACGTGAAGAATAACTAATAGTGTGAAGGCTTCTTTATATTTATTTTTTCTTTTGCCTAATGACGAAGTATGACTGTAGTTATTTGAATATAGCTGCAATATGCAAGACAGAAAAAGATACCTTAACTGTAAATACTGTAACTTGGTAAAACTCCTTGGTGTAGAATGTGACTGAGTCATCTTCTGAAATATTTAAATAAGGTTGAGTAAAGCTCTTAAAACAACTGAAGTACTCGTACTAGTGTACTGTAAACCAAGAGAAACCAGAACCAAGATCTTGGGAAGAAGCATAAAATTACATTTGTATAATATTATATTCACATATCAGTGCATGATTAGACCAAGTATAGGAATTTTGAAAGCTTACTATAGAGGCAAGGAGAAAGTTACTTCACTAGAAATACGAAACAGGTATAGTGGTACTTCCTCTCCTTTGAGAGGAGCTAGTATGAGACACAGAAATAGGAAGGTACGGGTCTAAATGAATCATTAATTTTTCCTCTTTTTAAGTTCACTTCTGGCACCGCTAAGTACTGCACGAAGGAATCTGAGAAAACAGATAAAGTCAAACTTTAAACGATACAAAGCATTTGAAACAAAACCCTTCTTCCTGCTCCTCTGCTTTATTAAATTTTTATCATCACAGATGTGGACATACAATTTCCGTTTTCTAACAATATCATTTTATCAGCTGAAAAGCTGTGTAAACAAGCAGCTATGACATACATTCCTGTTAAAAATATTAGTTTCAATAAAAAGAAGGGTAAAAGAAAGAGTTAAGGTCTTACACAAGCCCGAATTCACAGGAAGGTTCATCTATCACTTGGAAAGCTGTATGAATCCAAAACATAACATCATAACTTTTCATCTCAGCAGTAAAGATTAAGATCAATTAACTGTTAAAAGAAAGACTAACAACTCTGATACATATTTTACCAGTGCAAGATAAAAATCTTGCAGAGACAGATGACTAAAGAGGTATCAGATATACATCTTCTATATAAAAATGGCACACAATAATACGTTCTCTGCTGAAAAACAGGGGAGATGTTTGCTTTCTTTTTATTTAACTTTAAAATAATTTTTCCTTCTGCTGTGCATTACTCGCCAGCTTCTTTTTGTATATTTCTAAGGATGTGAAAGTAAAATTTACCCATTGTAAAGGCAACAGCAGTCTTATTTGACTCTATCCGGCCTGTGCAGCTCGTGGTACTAAACAGAAAGCATCGGATGGAGACAGCACTAGCCATGAGCCTAGTACAGCAGAGAGAAGGGAAACAATTTGCTGTTCCATCATGTACTTACCTGATTTGTGATCAGGAATTTCAACCATCTTCTTAACTGACTGCTGCAGCATCAGCTTCTATAGTGGAACATGGGATTATGAGGGCTTTAACTCCTCACAGCCATGCAGTTTACGCACACATTCTTTTCATCAAAGGAGACACACACACTCCCAGTTATACATATACATATTACCTCTAAATGGGACATCAAGGTCACAGTGCTCAAGCCTTCATAAGGTTTCTGCTGCTAACAATGATTTTTCCTTCCAGTAAAAGCTGGAGGACAGATGGCAGAAAGAAGCCCTCTATAAAACTCAGGCCATTTAAGACCAAATAAACCATACCTTATTGTGCCAGACAAGTGTTTCTTTTAAGCACCCATTTCCCTCTCATGCTATGTCAAAATACAATTGTGTCTACCTCAGACCAGCCACAGACCTTGAGAATTGCACATGCCTTCAAGACCAGCAAGCACAGAGTATGCTGGAGGGAAAAGAATTGCCATTTCTTGCACAGCTTGAGTGGCCCCTGGGGAAATGCTTGCACTTCCCCTTCTTTCAGTCAACAGCAGGAAAAGGTAGCTGCTATGAACTTCACTGCAAGGCATGACTTCAGGAGGGCTTCACCCCAGCAACACACCTACTGGAATCACAATGGCACAACCTCCAGTATGACAGCAGAAGGTTGGGAAAGGGAAAGATAAAAATTCCACATGGGATTCAGGATTCAGCGAGCAAAATGTCATATGAACACACACACGAAGAAAGCAAGAAAGGCATTTCAGCGATCTGAAAGAAAAAAAAATGCTACTAATAATGAGGAAAGGAATCAGGCATATGACACTGTTAGGGAAAGGGCTGAATGGATTATAACTAGCAAGCCAAATGCATCAAAAACAACAGAAAAAAGGTGAGCAAAAACCCAGTAGCTAAAATAGCTATGTGCTAATAAAGCAGGCAGACTGACATAATAAAAGAGGATCTCCAGGTACTATTGTTATTACAGGAAAATTCACAAACAGAGTGGAATAGCAATTACTATTGAAACAGGTGTCAAAAGGTCTGTGCTTTTCAAGGAAAAGGAATGCAGGTTTTATATGGTAGGATACTGTCATGCAATAATGAAATAGCAGACTTCTGAAATAAAGAAAAGAGAAGAAAATGGAAAATGTTTAGATTAAAATCATGCTGTGAAAAGACAGTAAAAGAAGTATTCTAAAACAGTGACACTGCATCTGCTCTCGAGTTCTTGATGCAGATGTGGATAGAGCTCTGCATCATTAAAGAAATGGGAATTATGTCAAGACAAGAGACTAACTTTGCAGTATGGAATAGAGAACAAATGTTATTAGCAATGGAAAGGCCAGTTATTCCTGGATGTGACAGCTGACAAGTTTCTTTATCCACGTTGCTGAATGAACAAGAATAGATTCTTTTCTGTTCTTTTTTCTTAGGTAATGAGGACAACTTTGGAACAAGGGACCACAAATTGATTCCACTTAGAAAGTGGGAAGAATAACAGCAAGACTAATTTTGCTTTAGATCTATGATTTCAAAGGACAAAGTTTTGATGAACAGAACAGTTTCTCTGGAAACTCTGTAAGACACAGTGGCTAAGGAATCTTAAACTTCAACATGGTGGAGATCTGCATTTCTGTAGGTCAGTGGGCAAAGACCCAAACCTGTACACCGAGAAAAGCTGGAAAGATTCACTTATTCATTCACAAGAAAAAGCCAGGCAGCTGACAGACTTGGAAGCCTATTTCAGGGGCGTAAACGGAGAGCTCAGCTCTCCATTCACACAAAGTCATGCAACTACCAGGATGATGTCTGACATTCCCAAGACCAGACCCTGCACGTACATAATGACAAAGCCAACTTGCAAAGTGCTGACTGGCAGAACACACAGCACTCAGGCCTATCAGCATCCAGTGCACAATGAGCCCCACGCTGCTGAATTGTGGTGCGATCATAGAATCATAGAATGGCCAGGTTGAAAAGGCCCACAATGATCATCTAGTTTGAACCCTTCCTGCTATTTGCAGCATCACCAACCATCAGACCAGGCTGCCCAGAGCCACATCCAGCCTGGCCTTCAATGCCTCCAGGGATGGTGCATCTACAATCTCCTTGGGCTACTTGTTCCAGTGTGTTACCATCTTCTGTGTGAAAAACTTCCTCCTAATATCTAACCTAAACCTCCCCTGTCTTCGTTTAAGACCATTCCCCCTTGTCCTATCACTATCCACCCTTGTAAGCAGTTGTACCCCTCTTGTTTATGCACTCCCTTCAGTATTTGGAAGGCCACAATGAGGTCTCCCTGGAGCCTTCTCTTCTCCACGGAATGCCTAAACCTAGATGGCTATCTGCACCTGACGGAGAGCAGTGACAAAAGTGGAGCCTCACATCTGAAAGACAAAGCAATCTTGCCAGCTTGCAGTGGTGATGCAAGCTCAGAGCTATCATATACAGCCAGTCTAAGCTCCGTGGCAGCTGCCTTAGGCATCTAAGCATGACATCTGGTACAATGAAGAAGAGTAGGCCTCTGGCAACTTCCAGTCACAGCACCTCAACTGTGACACGCTGAAGGAAAGCCAGCGAGCAAGCTGTGTGAGATCTGGCTTGCAGGCAATCTCACCTCTCTTACTGTGCACTTATTTCTGCAAATAAACTTCTGCTCGGACTCTTGCCTTCTTTCTTCTGCTTTCCTTTGCAGGGCAATGGAGCAGGTACAAGTAGAATGTGCTGTCAGCAGGACCAGCCTTGTACGCAGGGAACATGGGGAATCAGGTGAGGCTCAATGCCTTGCAGGTTATCTAAATCTGTGCAGAGGGGCTTCTTCAAGAATCCAGGAAAGGCAAGGAAAGTTTGCTGCAAGCCTGGGAGCTCCCTCCCAGGTGTACGCTGTGTAGTCTTGGATTACATGGTGTGGATGTAGCAGAGCAATCAGAACTGCCACCAAAAGTATGTTTTTAAAAAGCCCATAATGATAAGTATAACCAAAAAACAGGTATAGGCAGGTGGCACGCAGTCTGCCTGAGCTCAGCTCCATACTACACAGTCACGAACCCAGCACAGGCTTGCCCTCTAGCTCTAGATTATGTCTCTTCTTTCCAGAGAGAAAGAGAGGATAAATGGAGGTTAGCTAGTATTAATTCTTGAGAAGCATCACACCGTAGATCACCATAGATCACTTTCTGTTTGTAGAATTATGTTCAGGAAAAACATACTATAAATAGAGCAAATAAAAGCCAGTACCGTTCTGTTCTTCCTCAGATTATGACCAGTGAGCAGCCACTAGTGTGAATCAATCGACAAACAAATACACCAAATTACTAGTTTTAGAAAACAAGTATTAAACACATGGGAAACCCCGCTGGGGTAACTCTTTCTCCGTGGTGAATCTTCCTACGTGGACTCCCAGTAAAGACCAAGAGGACTAGACATGAGCTTACCCAACCACACTGAAGCAGATTAAAGCCTATTTTCCATTAGAGCGTTTGCCAATCAATATTTTGCATTGCTGTCAGTCAGCCCCAGTCTGTACATGCAGATGCTGAAGACCTGCAGAGGTCCCTGCATGATGCTGAGCGCTCTCAGTGGGCAGCAATGTTTAGCATGGCTACTACAGGCTGCCCTCTGCTCCTCAGAAGCAGATCAATGGAAGTCCCAGAGCATCGCCATCCTCCAAAAGAACTGCTTGCACCCTTCCTGCAATGCTTCTACAACTCTTCATTTTGAAATATAGAAGAGCAGGAATCCAATATTTAGGATCTCCCAATGTTTTAGGCTGGAGACAGTGACCCAAGTGGGCTGAGGGAAGAACCGCAGACCAAAAGGAACACAATGCAGGAAGCAACGTAACTTTTGAAGAATTATTATCATGAAACAGGAAAACAAAGATAGCCTCTGAAGATCTTGACATTCCCACTGTTGCGATATGATGTGACATAACCAGCAAATTAGTATAATTACTGTCTGACTACGACAATTAACATTCTGAGACCACATTAGCCTTTTTTTTTTAAAGCTCCTATTGAAAGCAACACATTGAACGTAGGTTGGCTGAACACTGAAGAGACTGAAGAGCGAAATCAGTCAGTCTTAGGTAAGGGTTTTAACAGTATACACTATAATAGAATTTAAAACAACTGCAACATATTTTGTTTAGACCAATCATTACCGCTTAGTTTTTAGGGTTTTTTGTTTCTTACTTCAGTACTTCGTAGAAGAGATTTTGTAGAAGCATTTAAAACCTGAAAAACTATACGCTTGCTTCTGCTTATGTTCTTCTTGAATTCAGTTATCAGTCATCTCATATCTTCTAGAAAAGAACAAATACCATTTGTGCTCTCCAGTATCAAACATGTAAGTTGAATATCAGCTTTGCTGGATCTTCTTTTTTTTTACTTAAACGTTTCAAAACGAAAGGAGATATGAAATGTCACGAACCAAAATGTGGTGAGAGCAGAATTCACTTGAGTCACCAGAGAGAGACCGAAGGCAAGACTCTGCAGTTAAGTCTCATTTTATAGTCCTTAAGGATATTTCCAACCAGCCAAACTGCTATCAAGGAGCTCCTTTTTAGTTGAAAGAAACAACATTCTCTTTATTATTACTACTAATAAATAACAATAAATAAAAAAACATAATTTTATTATATTATTACCCATCACCTTTTTTAATCAAAACCAAAGAAGGAGAGGCACAGGAGCCTACCTCTGATTTGCTCTGAGCGGCCATGCTCAAACTGCCGCTGCCTGAGAGGCAAAGATGGAGGATAAGCAGTAACAACAACAAATCCTTTCAAATCTTCAACTGAAAGGCATAAAGTAACTACTTCACAAAACGGGGAGCAGTGAATGGAGAACTGAACTGACCACACATACTGTCTCTACCTGG